>NW_026000000.1:8462261-8486876 GCF_001458135.2 Marmota marmota marmota | reverse complement strand
TGTCTTTTTTTTTTTTTTTTTTTTGTAACTTCAAAATCCTCAAAATAAATTATTTAGGTTTTATTTTACTTATTCTTTTTAAAATTAAAGTTATAATGAGACATAATTTAAGGAATCAAATCGATCTTCATTGTTTGTTTTCAGACAGCAATTTCTTTCTCTTCCACCATTGCTTGAATATGCAACCACTTTCAACTTTCAGGGATTTAAAAAAAAATTCTTTTTCTTTCTTTCTTTTTTGAGATTTACTTCTAGGTAATATCGTTGTTAGTTCTTGATTCAAAGTTTTAGGTATTATCTTTGAAATTGCCAGTATGGAAGCAGGAAAGCATGCTTTCTATCTGTCCCTCGACTCCCCACACCCCACCCACCTGCCTTCCTGAACCTCCTCCGTAATTTTGGTTTTATCAGTTGGCACTCAGTGTTTCTACGCCCACGCTGGGAAATTTATTTGCAGCATTTCTCTTTCCCTTCATTTCTCTCCTCTCCCTTTCTAGAACTCCCTTCTATTCAAACACTGGGTTGTCTGTCCTACTTTCCCCTCTGTTCATTTTCTCTTCTTCTAGAGAGTGTCACATTTTTTCCAATATTTTATTTTTTCATGACTGAAATCTCATTCCTCATTTCTAGGGGGATTGTTTGTTGTCTGGCACCATTTTTATTATCTCTAATGATGTTAAACACAATTTTAAATAAATATTTTATCCCCCTGCATAGTTTCTATTGACTCCAACTTGCTTTTGTTCTTCTTCCTGTTTTTACCTCTGTCTTTCATATGAGATTCTTTCCTTAAATGTCTGATGGCCCAGGCCTTCAATTCCCCAAGAAACTGACTATAGAGTGTAGGAGGAGGGGGAGGGGAACTGTTTCCATGGTGGGAATATGGAGGGGGTCTTCCTGGGTCATTTCATTGAGCCACCCTTAAAAATTCTAATTTCCTTCCTGCAGGCTAATTCCCATCTGCTGGAGTCTGGGAGTCAAATGTGGGGTGACTACTGGGGGCTTAGCAACTGGTCTGCACTTCCAACTTTTACCCAATCCTCCTGTTTTTTAGTATGAGACTTGCATTAGGAATTGGCCCAGTGTCCTTAGTCTGAAAAACTTTTCTTATCCCTCTCAGAACTGAAACTCCATTCTTATGCCTCTGTGGGGGATGGCAGTCGCCTCTTGGCATTAGGTGTTCAGAATATCTGAGCTCTAATTGCTTTTTAAACTTTACTTTCAACCGACGTTCTTTTCTTTGCTCCTCTTTGGCTCTTATTTCCAGAGATCTTGGTCCTGCCAATTCCTGGGTCTTTGGGCAGCTCCCCTCTGCAGAGCAAACAGCTGCTGTGCTCTCTCCTCCAGTGCTGGCCTGGAGCTCAGCTCTCTTAGGTTGCTAACCAGCTGCCTCTTGCCCATCTGCTTCCCAGCATTCAGAGGACCCTCCCTCCTCCTGTTTTTCTGTCTAGGTGTGTCACACCTCCAAAAACATCTCTTTCATGCTGTTCCGTGAAGCTTGGGCATGTGGAAGAGGCCAAGGTGATATTGATTGATTGATTGGTGTTCTTGTTGTCACAGTTGTTCCATGGATGTACATACATACACATATTCATTTATTCTCCCTCATTTTTAGCATTTTAAAAAGATAGTTATTTTTCCTTGCCTTCTCTTTGGAGAATTAGGATTTTTTATTTGCTTATTTTATTTTTTTTGTTTCTCTTTCTCTCCTTTTTTTCCCCCATTAACAGCCAAATGCTCTTATTCACTCTTTCTCTCTCTCCTTACTTTGTTTTTCCTATTTTTCCTCATTCCTTTCCTTATAACCATCACTATAAAAACTGTTATACTTAACTGGAAGTTTGAATTTGAGGTTTGATTTTCTCATTAACTAGGAAAGAATTATGCAGTGTGTGTGTTTGGTTCCCATGTGTTTAGATCTTGCCGTCTTTCTCATGCACACACTCCCTGGGCATCATTTGTTAACAATTTCTTTTTCTTTTTTTTTTTTCCTTTTGTGCAATTGTCACTGTGTCTCTATAATTTCATTTTTTGAAAGAAGGCATTTGCTTTGGAAAGGGAGACACACACACACACACACACACACAGAGAAGTGTACACCCAAGAGAGAGAGCTGGGGATGCACACAGCTCAGTGGTAGAGTGCTTGCTTAGCATGTATGAAACCCTGGCACCACAAAGAACAGAAACAAATAAGCAAAAAAAAAAAAAAAAAAAAAAAANTTATTTATTTTTTGTTTTCTATTTATCTCTCTCTCTCTCTCTCTCTCTCTCTCTCTCTCTCTCTCTCTCTCTCTTTCCTTTTCTCTCCCATTTGTTGGGTTTGATCAGAAACACACCAATGTGAGTGGTGGGAACATGAAGTAGAGGGAATAATTCTATAAAATGGGCCCACTGTGCTGACCCCCACATGCTTTCACATTTTTAAAAATATTTTTAATTTTAGATGGACACAATACATTTATTTATTTATTTATTTATGTGGTGCAGAGGATCAAACCCAATGCCTCACACATGCTAGGCAAGCACTCTACCACTGAGCCACAACCCAGCCCTATGTGCTTTCACCTTTTTTCCCCCTTTTCTATTTTCTTGATATCTGCTCTTCATTATTGTATTAGCTTTGCTTTCTAAGGATTAATTATTTACCTGCATCCCTGCCTGGCTTAAGTCCATAGAATGTTACATTTCTCAGCAAACTACCTGTTATCTGCAAGAGAAATGCAGCCCTGAAATACCAATAAGAAGAACACAAGTTACTCTGAATGAGTGGAATTTTGTGATCCTTACACAGACCAGATCCCAGAATTTTGGGAGATAAGGATAATTTCCCCTATCATAAAATCTGAAAGAACAGGTTCCAATTAGAACCAGTTAGTGTGGGCCAAAGTGACTTAGAGTTGTCATGGCAGTAGGAACTTGAAAGTCTGATGTCATCCTGCTGTCCATCAAAAGTCAAGAGGTGGACATAGGTAGGACTCTTTGGAAACTTCCCTGGGACCTCCAATAAAACTGGAGGGCAGGAGAAGCATGCCAATTCTTTCCTCTCTGAGATGACTCACTGTCTCCTTGATAGTGTCCCCTTTCCTCTCTTTCCATACTTTCCAATAAACTTAAGCCGGTTACTCTGAGTGACATGTCTGAAATTTTTCTGGCATGCTTGCAAAAATTGGGGTTTGAAGTGGGGGCATTTATTATTCCTCAGTTTCATGAAAAGCCCAGCTCTGTGAACCTTGATCACATTTAATTCATTTTTTTCTTTTTAAAAAATATTTTTTATTTTTCAGTTTTCGGTGGACACAACATCTTTATTTTATTTTATGTGGTGCTGAGGATCGAACCCAGCGCCCTGCACATGCCAGGCGAGTACATTACCACTTGAGCCACATCCCCAGCCCTTTTTTTTTTTCTCTGTCTTATATTTTGGAATTTTTACTTTCTATTTCTAAAAATTCCAATTCATTTCTACTCAAAGCCAAGAAACCCACAAGTGAAGATTGATAAAACTAAAGTGAGTCCTCAGACAGTAAAAATGAACCAGGTCAATCAACCAAGTATATGGTGGGAATTTCCATGGCTTAAGAAAATATTTTGAGCAGAATCCACTAAGGTGAAAAATCCTAGAATACTTCATTTGTGAAACTGCAGGGTCTATCTGCTGGGAATACTTAGGGACATGTTCCAGAATAAGCTAAGGGATGAGAGTATGCTTTCAGACTCTGCTGCAAAGTCCCTATGCCTAATCTTTCCATCTGAGTTCAAGTAATCTACTTTTCCATCTCTATGCTCCCTGACCCTCTGGCTCCTGAGAAAAGGGAAGAGATAAATGTTTGAAGACAGATCTTGGGATGTGGGCTGAGAGTGATGCTTATCATGACTTTTGAGCTCTGGGTAGCATCAAAGGTGGCTGGACATCCCTCTTCCTGGCAGTTACATCAGCTGGTACAGGCTGTCTGACAGTAGGTGCTGACTGCTAAGGCTCGCTGTCAGTGGGAACAGTGAACAGGGCATATTTTTTCCAGGAACCAGATATTGAGAATTAGTCTATTACATGTAAGTTCATGCAATTAAATAGAAATTTGTGGGCTTATTGTGCCAGCAGTTTGAGATCATACTGTGTAAGCTAAATGAGTCAAAAGTGACCAATAGTTGCCTCGAGACTGGGAATCTGTGCAGTGGGGCACAGTTGTAGGAATCAGGCTTTGATGGGGAGGGGAAGTTAGGGAGTTATAAGGTCCCATGAAGCTCTGGGAGTGCCAGCCAGACCCAGAGAGGCCACAAGAGCCCTGGGATGACACTGGTATCCATTAGGAGACGCTGACTCCTTTCACAGATATAACATGCTCCCTGGAGGTGAATGCCCTGATTCATCCTGGGTTGGGCTCATGGGCTGGCTGCTTTTACATCCAGGCCAGTGACTGGGGATATCGGTGCCTCCATTTTATTAACTGCTTTCAACAGAAGCCATTAAGGTTTGGAAAAGGTGGAAAGTGAGGAAGAAGAATGTCCAGGTGGAGAATTCTGGAAGATGGCAGTGCCTGATGGAGCCAGCTGATGGGGAAGGCATGCTGGGCCACCTCAGGCTCAGGCCATGAAGAATGTGTTGGGAAGCCTGTGGCAATGGAGTCTCCTTCCGTGTGTGGCCTGGATGACCTCAGGGTCATCAGCACCTTGATTAACTCAACATCACAATGCAGTGCTCCCAGGAGACAGTGCTGTTGATGACAGTGGGAGGGGATGACCCTAGGAGCCCCACACATGCTCTGAAAAATTGGGATCTTAGCAATTTTGATCAGTTATGAGGAGTGACCAGTCATCACCAGGTCATCCAGGAAAGCCAAGGCACCATTGAAGGGCTAACGCAGCTAGAAGGACATGGTGGTGTATAATCAGAGGCACTGTGCCCTGCCTGGGAAGTGGGGTACCGGAGGGCACGTGAGCTCAGATTTAATTATCCATTGTGCTGGAATTTTCCCTTGGTTATGTATATGTTATGCAATTTAATTCCTAGCACATCTCTGTTGTCTTATTTACAAATAGTGTCTGTATATAATGTTGTCTTATTTACAAGTAAAACCAAAAGTTAAAAAAAAAAAAAAAAAAAAAAAGCCACTGTCCCGAGCTAGCATGCTGTATCTACTTCAGAACTAATTAATTTAGATTGATCTGACTTCAGAGTTCCTATCTGCCCCACTAAACTTCTCTGGGTGTTGTTTTTCCTCTCTTTTAAAATCAAGGAGGCTGGCAAGACCAGGGTTTCTTAATCCTGTTTAGATCCCCTTAACTTTATTCCTAATTTTAGTTTATGCTTACTCTCATGAATTTTGTCTTACTCATTTTTCATTTGTGGTGTTATTTACATGAAGGTTTTCCTTATGAAGTTTCATTTTTAATTTATTCTTATTGTGGTAAAATCTGCAATCACATAAAGTTTACCATGCTAAACTTTTTTCCCCCCTTGGTTGTGCTGGGGATAACCCAGGGCCTTGAGTATGCAAGGCAAGTGCTATTCTCTTGAGCTATACCCTCAGACCCTAAACTAACCATTTTTAAGTTTAGTTTGGTGGCATTAAGTTCATTCACTTTGCTATGCAGCACTTTTTGTTTTTAATGTAGATGTGTTTTGGAAAGGCAAACTTGAGATCACTATAAATAGAAACTAGAATTTCTTCCCATAATCAAAGGTAACCATTAGAATAAATACAGTGAAGGAAGAAAGTCATTAACTTGCAGCTGATTCCTGCTGACACTGAAGATTGTGAGATGAGGCCTGCTCCCTCTCAACCCAGCCCCCATATTCCTTTTAAAAGAAGGGCATCAAGCCTTGGAGAAGTGGTAAAAATATGCTCACACCTAATTGACACTTCATCTATGACATACCCCCAAATTGAAAGAAGTGTGAAAAATGTGAAAGAGTCATTTCTCACTGTGAACTTGACATTATCTCACGCTGTGCCCAGGTATCTCCTCACACCTTGCCTATCACAGAAAACCCTCTTGGCCCACACCCATAGACCATGGGAACTGCTTAGATGTACACAGGGCTCCTGTCCACCAAGGCTCCATGACGTCTGATTTTGAACAAGGGGATCTGATGGCCTTTTCTGATTTGGATCCCTGATGAGGAGCATCATTTGGGCAAAGTCCTTTAATATCTCTTCCCCATTTTTTCCCAAGAGTTACAGAAACCATCCCTTGATATCTATAGGGAATTGGATCCAGGATGTCCACACTCCCTTACCACTAAATACTAAAGTCCACAGATGATAAAATATCTTATATAAAATGATAATAATATCATGTAACCTAAGCACATCATCCCATATAGTTTAAATCATTCTCTGATTACTTTTAATATGGTACAGAGTAATGCTATATACATAGTTATATAGTCTTGTTTTCAGAATGATGGCAAAAACATTGTATATGCAATTTTTTTTCTGAATATTTTTGATCCACAGTGGTTGAATCCATGGATGCAGATCCCATGGATACAAAGAACTAGCTGTGCCTACCACAAAGATTAGATGCCGCATCCTGCAAGCCAATGCCTTGGTGACAGAGCATTTCATCACAATGTTTGCAAGGTCCACCTGTGATAAGGCCATGTGTGGTACTGAAGCTACTAATTGCTCTGAATGGGTGAATTTATCACAATTTGGGTGGAAAAGTCAACACTTTAAGCACCTGAGGTGGGTCTTACAGAGCTGGTGAGAAAAAGATGGCTGACATAAGACAGAGACAGCAGACACATGGCTTCACGTGAGCCAAGTTCTAGTTTGGAGCTAGGTTGACTGTACCCATTCCCTGGACGGTAGGAGTAACAAAATATATGCATGTGCATCCTTGGAAGCACTAAGGGGATGAACACAGGAAGAGTCATTTTCTTAAGCTGGACAGGGATGCTCTCTGTCAACATCATGTGGAAGCATTTTCATTATCAAAGCTGTGGGTGCATTTCATTAAGCCAGGAACACGGAGGGTAAGAATAAAACTTGGGTGCTGAGGGCTGGAAGCCTGAAAAGTTCCCTGCCTTTTCCCTCTCCTGGGCAGAGTTTACTGTCCCTCTGAGCCCCAGCGTGCTACCCATGGAAAATAGGACATGACTTCTCACCTGGGGCTTGGTCTCATCTTTGTCTTTGTAATAGAAAAGCTGATTCCCACGCAACACAAACCAGCGCTGTTGCCAGTTCTTCATGATGCTCCTCTGCTTCCTCAGCCAGCCTGCCTTCAGCACAGGGCCCAACCTGCAGGGTCCTGGTGGCCGCCCTGGGCTGCGGCTCTGCTCCCCCATCACCAGGCTCTTGGAGCGGGCTGGAAGTCAAGAACACACATAGTGAGTACAGAGACTGGTGTGCCTCTGGCCAGTACTCAGCACATTCTGGTATCCCAGCTGATCTTGGACCAAGGCTTGAAAGCCCAGGACAGTAGGATATGAGCATTGCAGGCCCAATTCCCTGTTGGGTTCCAAGGGCATACATAGGCTGGAAGACTTCAGCAGCAGCAGCCGCCGCCCAAGGTTATCCACCTGGGATAGGTGGGATAGTCTGCCTGCCTGATTCATTTCTGCTCTGTTCCTGGAAATCTAGATTCTCCATTTCTCCAGGTTTCTTCATCCAAACCTCCATCCATGTATCCACGCATCCATCCATCAATGTATACATGTAACTGTCCACTCATCTATTCATTCCATGACTCATTTCTTTTCATTCAGTCACTATTTATTAAGTGCAGACTCTGTGCCAAGATCTGTTCTAGTTATGAGGATAAAGTAGTGAAATTTAAAAAAGAGATAAAAATCTGGTTTCTCCTGGAGATTACATTCTAGCCAGGTTTCTGTTACTCAGGGGCAGTGGGAACTGGCTCCATCCAGACCCTACCCCAGTGTCTGTTTGAAGCCCCCTCTTCTGGAGACATCAGGCTTGAGCACCACTGCCCAGATTCTCCAAAGCCACTCTGCTGCTTCCCTGGAACCATTGTGCAGGGCCTGGATGGTGGGACCTCTCTTTCAGCAATTTGTTGTGATTTTGATGGTGGCTCCTTGACAGAACAAGGGGGGCAATAACTACTATGTCGCAGCTTTCTGGGTGCCTGCAAACCCTCTTTTCCCCAGCTGACATCGCTGACCAGCACTCTGCAGGGCTGGTACTGCCCATGGCAGTGATGAATTCAGATTCTTGTCTCCTCCATTCCCATCTCTCTGTTTGTATACTTCCCCTCCTCTCTCCTTGGTCTTTGGGGGAAACATTTCTCTCCTTGGCCAGAATCAAGCATATTATTGCAGTATTTACTAGGAGAGAACATGCTGGACTTTGGAGGAACAATTCTGAGTCCAAATGTAATCATAACTGCAATTCGTAGTTCACGGATCCCAACTTCTGATAGGAACACATGGTCCCTGCAACCCACAGTTTTTGCACTGTGCCTACGATTTTTTTTTGTGTGTGTATACACATGTGCATGTGTGTATGTGTGTGTGTATACACATGTGCATGTGTATATAAGTTCCTCCTGTTATACTAGTGACCACAGTTCCCTAAGCCTAGCCTACCTTCCGCCCACCCTGTCTCACTAGCCTAGATTTTTCTGCCATCCTCCCCCATTAAATCCCTAGGTTTGGCTGCATGGTGAGCTCATACTCAGCCTTCAAAATCCAACTCAGATGACACCTCTACTGTGGAATCTTCCTCATGAATCTTTTCCAGGCAGACATTCCCTCCTTTACAGGACATATCTAGCCTGTGGCTGGGACTCATCTATATGGTTGCCTTTCTGCCCCTTCAGCCTTGAGGGGTGGGCAAACAGGAAATAGGATCTTATCCAATTCTGTATGTATGGTCCTCATCACTGTGGGGCCAAGGGATGGACATGAGTCATGGTAGTTAAACACAGGATACTTAGAGTTAGCCTTAATGATCTGAATCTCAATGGTATTAAACATAACATGACAGCCAGCTCTTGCCTTATAGCATATAGCCTGGTGGTTCCCAGTTTCGCCTGCAATCTTATAGCGGGGAATACTATCTTGAATCTAGCACATTTGCATGAACAACAACAACAAAATGAAGAGACCATCCCATAAACCTTGGCTCTGGAAGGGTTCAGCATCAGGATCACCTCTTGTTTCTGGTATCCAAGTAGCTATGCCAGCTCCACGGGTATCCTTGCACACTGAAGGGGACTGGCAATCCTTTAGGGGAGTAGAGTTTTTCCAGAGACTAAAGGGAGGGACTCCAGAGGAGTCCAGTGGAGGTTGCTCCTTCCAGGAACTCAGTCTCACCTCTGAAGCCCAGCAGTACCCTGACCAGGGTTGAGCTTCACACGTTCTTGCATTTCAGACTGATCTGCATTTTTGTTCCCAACCTTGCTGCTGGGCCTGGTCCCCATGTTCTTGGGGCAGAATTATCATGCACACCCTCCTGAGTCCTAATAGCTGTTTACGCTCCCTGTATGCAATCTGATGCCCCACCATATGTTACCAAAAGATTCCAACATTGCTGAGCATTCACATTCTTTCTGTTAATTATTTAATTAAAGGAACAAAGGGGCCCAGTTGAAGAAATACAGGCTTTGGACAAAGGCTTGTGTTTGGATCACTGCCAGCTCTGTGAACTCTGTGTTTTGGTCTGCAGATCAGCAAATTGGGCCCATTTATGATGACAGTCCCTCACCCAGCAGGGCAAGTTGGAGGAGGGGAGACAGCCCACCTGGCAGAGTGCTTGGCATGTCTGAGGGACCCAGTGACTAGTTACTGTAGTGATGATGGTTATGATAATGGAAATCGTGAGGTGGACATCTCCATGAAGGATTTGTTTCCTTAAGCTGGGTGAAAAGATGAATCTTCTTACAGTCCTGGAAAGGCTGCCCTTTCATTTCCAAGTATCATAGCATCTTGCCCAGCATCTCTGCCCTGCAAGCTCAGCATCCTTGCCAAGGAGGACCCAGAATTGGAAGAAACACTCGGCCTGGGTGAGGCTGGGCTGGAGCACAGATGAGGCAGGTAGGGATTGTGAGACCCAATAACATCAGGCCTCAGGAGGGGCCTTTCTGCTCCCAGGGCTGCCCTCTCATCTGATCTTATATCCTGTCTCCCTCCGGCAAGGAGTAGAAGCAGGCTGTACCCAACAGACACTTGCTGATCCCCTTTCAGAGCTGGGGACTCTTAAGCCCAGGGGCCATGGAGATGATGCCCATGAGGAGAAGAGGGTTATCATGACCCCAGTATTCTGGTGCAAGCTGGCAGAACATTGAGGGGGAAAGACAGGTATGTCCCTAGAGTAACTGAGTATGCTTGTCTGGGTCTCAATTTTCTCATGTCTCAAATTCTTTTAGTGGGTTAAGAATTGATAGTCACCAGTGCTTGGGCCTTTATCTTTTTAATTGCATGAGATTTCTAAATTGAGACCTGGTAGGCAGCAGTGCCCTCTGTGAGTGAGGATTTTCTGGTGAGTGGAGTCGGCTCAGGCCTCTACTGTCTATTCTTGAATTCTTTTTCCTTTTCTTGGGGAACTGGTAGGGTCTACTTAGACCCTTCTGTTCCTCCACAGATGTCTGAACAGCCCCTCTGGAGTCTTTAGTGGGGAATGAACCATGAAACATTCTAGGGCCACTTTCCTCGTTCTATCTTTTTTTTAAATAACAGGGCCCAAAGCTGGCACATTCCACCAGAAATGCACCTGCTCTTCCTCTCATATCACCAGAGCATCCTGCACAGGGCAGGTGCACAGCAGAAACTCAACAAACTCTCCAGGACTCATCAGTGCAGCAGGACTCTCCTGAGTGCCACTGAGACTTCCACCCGAGCCCTGGGTCAGGTTGACAGAAGTACTCTCTGTTTGTCCCAGGAAGGCTGAACTTTCTGGACATAGAACCATGGACACTGAGCCTGGCAGAGAGCAGGAGCCCAGCAACTTATGCAAGAATGACTGCATGGTCGATGACATGACTGGCCTGCAGGAGACTTCATGTGACAAGACAAAGAACAGAAGGAGGTGTTCTATGCTCTGATTCCCAAACCCTGGGCACCAGCCCTCCTGAGAATTACAGGAAGGAGAGAGAAGGCATCAGGGAGCCGGTTAACTGGGGCAAAGGAACAAGGTGAGGTTATGTAGCTGGGCTCCATGTCAGCAGCTGTGCACTCTCTATTTCAGCACATGTGGGCAGCCCTGAGCGTCCTGCCAGTGGCACCCAAACCACGTGCTCTGCTCTTCCCTGGCCTTCCAGGAGGAGAAGAGAAGCCAGCTCCCGTGCCTCACAGTTTGCCAGGGAGGCTCTTGTTTCCACATGGGAGGCCAGACCAGTGCAGGGTTCTCCCCAGGTGATCAATCACATGGATATTACTTATCAGGCTGACTGAACTTCTCAAAAGGAAAATAATCATTGTTATGATTTATTAATAACCATTGTTCCTGTCCTCAGCACTTCCTTTAATCAATTTATTTAGTTCTGTAAATATTTAAACCAGGCTTAAGTCAAATGGCTTTGACATGCTAAGTCTCCAGTACTAATTAGAGTTGAGGAGAAATCTGGGGAGCAGGCCCAGGGCAAGCTTTTGTCCCAGGGAGGAGAGGGGTGCCCTTGGCCCTCCTCCAAGCCAAGGCTCATAAGCACAACATTCATTCATTCATTTCCACACTGGTAGATGTCTGCCAGATGCAGTGTAGAATTTTAAGTTTATGTTTCCTTGAGGATCCCCTAGTCTGACAGGGGAAATAAGTCACAACCATGCAGGAATGAAAGGTCCAAGGTCATGTGAGACAGGCAAAGGGTACAGACACTGAAAAGAAGGCACAAATCTCTGCAGAGTCATCTGGAGGTGGGGAACCCATGGAATTCTTGAGGGATGACCAGAATGTGGGCCTACCTCAGGGCAGATCGGACTCTGGTTTTTAGGGAGGAAGGCATGAGCATGGCATTTGCTATCCCTTGGCACAGTTTGTGTGTTAGGTAGACACTGTCACCTCCTCTTGCTGACAAGCATGTATTGATGGGGGGAGACACGCAACTACCTCTCCTTCCTCAACCCAAATAGTCTGGACAACTCAGAGTTTGTTCCTGCAAATCCCTCCCCTTTGACTCCTGACTTCATTAGTTTCCAAATCTGAAGACTCTTTCTCACTCTCCTTTCTTTTCACTTCCTTTTACTGAATCAATTCAAATATAACCATCTCTTGCCTGGACTACTTCCTGACTCTTACCTCTTAGCTTCCACAGAAGTCTCCTAAAGAGCTATGGAGCTGCCAAGGAAATGCTCTGCATGAATCATTTCATTTAATCTGAAAACAAGTGGTAATTCTTCTGTTCACAAATATGTGAGCCAATGTTTGCAGAGGCTGAGATGGTTTGTCAAGGCCCCAGGTGACAGGAGGCAGACTGTTTAGGAATCTCAGTTTGCCTAACTTCAGGCTTACACACTTAACCCCTTCATGAAAGTGCCACAATTTCTAAAAATGGGTCTAATAATCTGACTGCTTCCTCCAAAACTAGTTGTATTTATTTATTATGCATAGAGAAACTCCACCCCTGGCCCAGCCTGGCAGTCACTGTAAGTTCACAGCACATCATCTAATGTACCCACACACCTCCACCTGGACCACCTGTCCAAGTTAGTAGCTGCCAAGGTGTCTGTGTATTATATGCACATCTTCATACCTGAATTTTGAAGCAACCTGGGTGATGCTGATATAATCATGTGCTGGGCTTGGGTCACATCAGACAACCTCTATTGGAAAGGCCTTTGGTAGGAGGGAGGTGCTCCGTAAGTGTTGAATGATAATTATTATGATAGTATTATAGTTATTGTTCATTGTGAACTTAGACACTCCATGTCATGCACAAGCCTAAATGAAATAATTTTATTTATTCCTGACAGCAAATGCTATGACTTCCAGTCTGTAGATGTGAGAGCTGAGACAGTTGCCTGAGGCCACTGGCACGGGGTCTGTTTAGGAATCAGAGCCTGCCTAACTTCAGGGTGCGCTACTTAACTCTTCCCGAGTCTAGAGCCTGCATAACATCTCCCAGGAAGCCTGTGGAGGGAGTAAGAAACAGGGGCCTGAGGGGAGAATTCTGAGAACTAGGAGAAGTGAGGACAGGAAGGGGCAGAGAAGCTTTTGAGAGACACTGGCAGAGGCAGCCAGAGAGACAGGAGAACCACCAGGGAAAGAATGGAGTGGAAAATCCAGAGAGGGCTGGAAGAAAAGGCTACAGCTTATAAGAGGAAGAGAGAGAATTCTGGCCTGGCTTCTCAGGCAGAGAAGTGCAGCAAGAGCTGTCTTACAGACCGTCCAGGAGAGTGCTCTGGGAGAGTGAGTGCAGCAAAAAAACATGGAAAATTCTTTCTAGAATGTTCCTTGCAAGGAGGGGAAAGGGGGAGGAAGGCATCTGAAGGGAAAGGACCTGCGTGTGTTCAAACATATTTTGACTGGTGAAGGTTGAGGCTGTGTGTGTGTGTGAGGTGGGTGGGGAGAGAAGTCAGAGAGGAAGCACTTCCCACAGGGAGCATTCTGGCAAGGGCCAGGAGGCGGAGCCTGAGGTCAGGCACTGTTTACACGTGTGTTGGTGGTGGGGGGTGGGGGAGCTTGCCTGGGACAGCAAAAAGCCATCCTGTGTGTGACAGAAAGCAGGGAGGCACAGATGGCTGTGGGTAAGGTACTGTACTATGCTGGGGCACCTGGCCAGCTGCAACCCTCCCTGTGCACCAAGGTTCTCCTTGTACTCAGTCCTGACTATACCTGTACCAGGCTGCTGTCTTAACCAGGATCTGGGCCAGGGTGTCCTGGCCCAGACTATGCTGGTGACTCCAGACACTGCCATGGGCCTGATGAGAAAGGACACGGGGCTGTGAGTACTGGTAGAGTTGGTTCCCATTGTGTTAGCTCTGGCCTGGCCTTCCTGGGACAGCTGGAGGTAGAGGGAGGGGTATGGTTGAGATGGGAAAATGCAGGCAAGACTGGGATCGGGGGAGTGAGTAACAGAAAGAATGGATGTGCACAAGTGGCTGTGACTACCAGAGCTGGGGACAGGCAGAAGTCATGAGTCATTTCTTTATCCCCCAGAATAACTCTGATTTCGCAGATTTTAGAATTGAGACTTGAAGGAGAAAAGCATCTTTTTCAGCATCACACAACATTGCTCTAATGTGGCCAAACTCGGACTGTTCCTGGTCACTAGGAACACTGTAATTCTTCCAAAGCAGAAGGGATCCTGGACCACCCCTCAGTGCTCTGAGCAGACTCCAGCAAGATGGGCATCTTTCCTTAGCCAGGGATGCCCAGAATGAAAACACAGGTCAACTCAAACTCAAGATGTCAAGACCCTGGTTCAGACAAACAATTCAAGTACTGAAGTTTTGTGTCTCCTCAGAGGAGGGCACAGAGCTGTGCATGTCCAGGTGTTGGTAATGCAGCAGGGGGTGCATGGCCAGCAGATGAATCACAGATACAGGCCTTATCCCCAGCAAGGAGGTAGGGAATTTTGCATTTCTCAGAGTTGAAGAAATTAAAGAAGTGAATAGGTGCTGAACAGAAGAGAACCTACAAATGACCAACAGATGTACAGGGATGCTGAGCTCCAACAATCAGCAGGAAAATGCAAATTACAGGCATTGTAAGATGCAACACTGCGTATCCTTTACAGGTAAAGTTTGGAAAGTTTGACAATATCATGTATTGGTGAGGCTGTGAGACATTGCAAGTCACTAGATAGAGGACACTGGAGCTGTACTTAGGATTAAAATCACACATCTTTGTTTCCCCCCCACCCTACCCCCCATTGGGGATTGAACCCAGGGGTGCTCTACCACTGAGCTACATCCTCAACCCTTTTTATTTTTTATTTTGAGACAGGGTCTCGCTAAGTTGCTGAGAGCCTTGCTGGGGCTGGCCTGGAACTTTTGATCCTCCTGCAACAGCCTCCTGAGTGGCTGGGATTACAGGTGTGTGCCACCACCCCCAGCTAAAAATCACATATCCTTTACAAATCAGTAGTTCTGCTTCTCTCCTGTCCCTACCCTCCCACCCCAGGGAGAACCCCAAGTGCAGGGCTAGTGGCATACAAGGATGCCCACGGATAGCTAAAATGAAGAAGATTCAAATGCCCATCAGAAGGAAAATGGCCAAATAACGGTATATTCAACCATACAGACATTGAAAACAATAAGAAAATACATGAGCTAATAGGGAGAACTCCCCTTTTATCTGACTCCTCAAAATAAGTGCTTTCATTCCCCAATTCTGATTCCTGCCCTATTCTCTTTTGAACACCCTCTAATCAGGTTTCCCTTACCTCTGCCCACCCAAACTACTGTAATCATGGTCCCCAGTGACCCTTACGTTATTCAATTCAAGGGACAGACAGGTCAGTCCTTTGGTTCCTCCACTGCCCTGCAGCACTTGACAAGTTGACTCTTCCCCGTCCTGGGACCATTTTCTACCCTGAGTTCCAACATGGCCCTTCCTCTCCCAGCACCCCCACCTTTTCCAGTTTCCCAGCTCTGTTGCATCTTTCCAACCTCTTAATTGCCCAGGGCTGGTCCCACATCTATCTACACTGTCTCATGGATTTAATCATCAGTGATGTGTGCAAGGCCCTATGTAGCTCAACCTTGAACTTGAGACCATGTGTCACACTGTCCACCTGCCACCTCTGATGTCACAAGTTCAAAGCTGAACTCTTGGTCTCCTCCTGCCCCAGAACCTGCTCCTTGCATGGCCTCCCCTATTCTGGTTAGTGGATACCCCATCCTCAGGCCCTGTTCCCAGCTGCCAACATTTCTCCCCTGATCAGTTGCTTCTTCTGCCTCCCTACTCTGCCATCCTCAGCTGCAGTCCCTTTTCAATAGGGCAGCCAGTGGGTTTTTAAAGATGGGAGTTAGATCAAGTTGTTCCTTATGAATACCCTGCAGGATTTCCAGTAAGCTGGCTCAGAGTGAAAGTAGAGCCATCATTGTGGCCCACTGGGGTCCTGGACATCCAGCCTTGTGACCTCTCAGCCCTCCTCTGGCCTCTCCTCCTCTGGCCTTTACAGTTCCTGGGCTTATGTGTGGCCAGTGTGAACTCTCTGTCTGCTGTGTCCTCGCCTGAGATGCTGTTTTCCACTCAAATGCCATTTTCCCAATGACTCATTTCCTTGGTGGTCAAATCTCAAAAGAAGTAACCCTCCTATCTCCCCTTTTATGCTTTACATTAACATTTACAGTCATACCTGGATGGGTTCCAGGATCCCCTGTAGGTACACAAATCCCTGAATGTTCAAGTCCTTTATATAAAATATCAAATCCCTTGTAAAAAAACACACACCTTCCCATAAATTTCAATTATCTCTAGATTGCTTGTAATACCTAACAGAATGTAAATGCTACATAAACAGTTGTTATATTGCTTCATTTAGGAAATAATAACATGAGCAAAAGTCTGTACCTGTTGAATATAGATGTAATTATTTTTAAATGCTTTTAATCTGCAGTTTGTTGAATCTGAGGATGTAGAACCTACAAATAGGGAAGGTTGGGTGTATTTAAATTCTATTATAGAAGAAAACAAGTTGTAGAATGACACACAGAATATAAAATTATGTAAAGTAGAAGAAAAACACCTACCCTAAACAAAAGGCATTGCAATGGATTTTCTGCAGATGCAGGTATTTGTATGAGAGTAAGGTCTGCCAAATAATATACCCCATCTCTAACATAAGTTATGGTCATGAAGGGAAGGATGGAGCTGTAATACTGTGCATTTCATAAAGGGATGGAATTTGTGTTGATTATGTAAATTATGATGAAAGATTTTAAGTGAAAGTGGTTTGTTTTTTTTTTTGAGCTGGATCCCCTAAGGAAATCTAAAATAACCATGAAAAGATTGCTAATGTGATAAGTGATTATGAGTCCTTATTGATGATAAGCACTAGAGGGACCCTGGACCACAACATGGAGCAAGAAAGACAGTCTCTGAGTCTCTGCCTGCAGGAAGCTCCTGGGTTAGGAGGAGAGACTACTTTCAAACACAGCACATGGTGAACAGACAGGTTCTGGTGAAAAACTTGGGCCTGGCCTTTTTGTGGTCCTTCCAGGACCATGATCGGGGGCTGTGAGTGAGCATGATGGGCCTCTCTGTAGGTGAGCCTCTCTGGGCCAGCCTGGGGAGGTGCATGTGTGTTGATCCTTCACACTGCAGTTACAGGAACATCCGACTGCTACTGACATTAGAAATGGCTCTAAAGACACATCTAATAGTGGATCCTGGCAGAGCGCAGCCGGAATTCTCCAGGTTCCTTTTCAGGTTATATGCCCCACACCTCTCACTGTGATTTACTGTAGCCTCCTCCCAGGGGTATCTCGGGATGGTTGACCTATTTAGGAAGACTGTCCTTGGATTACTGGAGTCTGTCCACACTGGAAGAATGGGAATGCCTAGGAATTTATGTCATCTCTGCTGGCAGCCCTTGGTCAAAGCAGAGTCAGGAGTGGAAGGACCAGGATGGTTTAGGTTGAGACCTCCTTTGATTGGCCTTTGCATTGGACTTGGGCTTGGGTCTCTTGTCCCTGTCCTGCTCCCTAACCCCTCTACTGGGGAACCCTTCGGACACTTCTTGAATACATTACTGCAAGTGAATCCTCAATTCAGGGTCTACTTTGGAGGCTCCACCAAACACATTCGATTGTGTCCAGGATTTTTTAAATAGACTTTAGGTGGCCTCGGCCTTTTGGCACCTGCTGGGGCATATCCCTTCTGGACCATGCCTGCTGGGGCTGGGTGCCGTGAAGCAGGTTTGCAGGGGTGTTTATCCATCTGCAGCTTTTGCAAGTGCAGCCCTGCGAGCATGGAGAAGTAGCTGCAGGAGAGCTGAAACACAATTGATTTATAAAAGTCAATGGGATTTTAAAACGGGCTGGGGAAATAGCAAGATGGATCTCAGAGTTGAATTGATTTAAAGGGTAAGTATTGAGGCTGAAAGATTGATTGAGAAGAGAGGGGTGAGGTAATGGAAGGGGCACTCTGGAGGGGCCCGACAGCATGGTTTCATAAAGTTAATGCGATTTGCAGCCAAGGTCGAGGGGCTCTGACGGGGTCCCATGCTGTCCTGGGAATACTGCTTGAGCATTAGATGATTTATTACACGATGGCTCCTGAGTGTCCCTACTGAGTTTTTTTTTTTTTTTTAAACTTGTTACTTAGCATTCTTCCTCAGCTCTCTTTGGCCATCTGTTCTTCCCTAGGTCCCTCAACTAAAGGGTCTAGAAAACCAACCAGGCCCTCCTAAGGGGTCTTCCTTCAGTGCCTGGAGAACTTGAGGTACATGGTCTATCATTACCCGCAACAATGAAAATATTAAATTTTTAAATAGTGGTAAGGTAGCCTAGAAAGTTCGGAAATTTTTCATAATGATTATTTTAATGACTTAAAAATCAATATAAAAGATCCCATTCTTTAAAGTTATTATCTATCTATCTATTTATTTATTTGGCTTTCTTGGGTCTGCCTCTTGGCTCAGCCAGACTGATTTTTGGCAAGGGGTTGGGGGAGGCTGGGCAACACCCAGGCTGCTTATTCTTCATTTCTGTGCAGGATGAACTTTCAGCTTCAACGGTATCTGGCATTCATTCATGGAGAAGTAGCTGCAGGAGAGCTGAAACAGTGCTTGAGTTTATGGGATCTCCTATGTGTTCACCTACAGGAGCCACTAGGAGATGGTGCCGCTGCAGCAGAGCTGAAGAAGGAGCACACAACCACACACCAGGTCCTGCTGTCACCCTGCCATGTACACAGGAAGAAGGATGCATGGAAGCAGCAGCAAGGAGATCAGATTGGAAGGATAGAGCTGCTTAAGGAGGCAGGGAGGCTAGAGCTAAGGCTGAGGCTGAGGCTAAAATGAAGGAAGCCATGCCCTGCACCCTAGGGGGTAAGAAGATGTGTCTAGTAGGGAAACAGGAAGACTTGGAGGATGAGAGGGTGAGGGTCTGCCTCTGTTCCCAGGCTTAACTTTAACTTTGAAACAACTATTCCCTGAGTCACTGCCAGACTCGTGACAATCCTTCCTCTGAGGAAGAGCATCTTGTGAGGGCTCCTCTGACTTCTGACACAGGCTGAAATCCTGGCCATCATCCCATGCTGGGGTTCCTTTTGCTAGGACTTCTTGGAAGAGGCCATGTCCCTTTGCCAGGGTGGAAACAACGTTCACCACATCCTTATCTGTCAGCAACATGGGCCTGAGATTAATACAAAGTGGAAGGTGTCTGGGAGCTGATGCTCAGCTTCACCTCCCTGTCACCCATGCACTGCAGCTCTCCAGGCCAACCAGCAGTCCTGTGGGCCATTCATGCTCTACTTCTGCCCCTGTCTGCCCTTCTCCTTCCTTGGACCCCCTCACGCAGCATGCCAGCCTGCTTTACTCTTGAAGCATCAGTGCAGTTGCTTCCTATGGTATGAAGACCCCTCTGGAAAGTTCTCAGAGCAGTGACTGACTTCCATTCCTTATGCTGTCTGGGGTCCTTGCCTATCTCTCTGATTGGACATGGGCTTCTCTGTGCCAAACTGATATTTGTGAGCTTCCTAGGGGCAGAGAGGGTACCTTCCTCAGATTTGAATTCCTAAAATGTAGCAGAGTCTCAGATAATGCTTGTGAATGAGTGAATGAATGGGAGAAGGAATAGAACCCTCAAGCTCAAAGATGGAAAGATCCAATCCAAGAGACCCCAAGCCTTGTAATGGGTCTTCTTGGTGTGGGAGAAATCTGCCACTAGGATTTCTCCTGCCCAATGCCCATTTCCACACCATGTTAAAGTGAAGGGCATGAGATCCACCAATTCTGTGCCTAAAATCAGAGGCACACCAACAGGAAGGCTATAAACATGGAACTATAGTTTTGTAACATTTCCTAGCTTGGCAGAGGGGAGAGGGCATGTATGACAGGGAGGGAGCACAGAATTGGGAGCCCTGAGATCCATGTGCTTCTTGAAGTCCCATCTTTCCACTTCAAAAAGGGAGCAAAATATGAATCCTGCTGACTTCCTATACTGTGGTAAGGATAAAATGAATGGACAGCTTGAAAGTGTTTTGTAAATGGAGGAGCACAGCATAAATGGGTGATGGCACTGTTTCTTACTACTGCAGGCCAAGCCCCACGGAAGCCTCTATATCCTCTTCTGGACCTTGTCTGGGAGCCACTGGCCCAGGACCCTGCAATGCTTGCTGCTTGCACTCCTGTTCAGAGTAAGAGCCCATTCACCAGAAGTCTGGAATTGGTGAATTGATTTAATTCAATATCAATTATAAATTTCATTTTCTGCCTGCCTACAAGCCATTAGCTTAGATCAATACCTTCTCCACCCTTGGCTAAGTAATCACTGAGACTGTGGATGATTTCAGCAGTTGGAGCAGGGGCCTAAGCAGCCTCACTTGGAGAGTCCAAAGCAGCCTCCTGGTCCAGGCCTAATCCAGTTTGGGTCTTTCCACTTTCAAATATTAAGGCAATGGCCAATGCTGCAGTTGTCTGGGGCCTCAAGGCTGGCCTGGAGATCCTTCATTCCAATGTCTGGCAGTGCCCATGCCCTGATTGTCTACTAAAGTTATAGATGTTGGGTATCTTTCATGAGGAGCTAGTTCTGCCTGTCAGCTGGTTCAAGGCATCTGGGAAGAAAGCAGGAGGCAGGAGGGAAGGGTCTTGAGCTTGCAGTGTCCCTCTCCTGGACACAATGGCCTTCTTCTAGCACTTGGGCCTCAGGGAGCAGCAGATAGACTGGTCATTTAGGGGCTGGGGATGGATAAGAGTATATGTTCTCAATCTATGTTTTTAAAACACTCTGAGAATTACAAACCATGCAGGGCTAAAGGGAGGTGGTCAGCTGATGCCTATAGTGCTGAGCCCAGACACAGAGGAACCTAGCTGGCCATGGCCCCTGACTCTTAGCAGATCTATTTTGTCTCCCTCATGCTCTCTGCAGATAGCAGATGGGAAATGCCACTGATGCCATTGATCCTATAAGCATTTACCTAGGTCCTGTCTCCCTGCCCTCGGGGCTACTCTCTGCAGACTGCTGACAACACCACAGCCTGCATCATTGCCTAATGGTCCAGTCAGTCATATTACTCTCTTGTTTAAAACCCTGCCTGGGGTAGGCATGGTAATGGTGCATGCCTGTAATCCTCTCTACTCAGGAAGCTGAGATGGGATGATTGCAAGTTCAAGGCCAACCTGGGTAACTTGGTGAGAATTCGTCTCAAAATAAAATAAAAAGGGCTAGGGATATATAGAGTCCTTGCCTAGCATAGGCAAGATCTTGGGTTCAACTTCCAGTACTGAAAAAAAAAAAAAAAAAGAAAGAAAGAAATCCTGCCAATCTGTGGGACAGGCCCACTCTCCCAACCCCCTCCCCCACCTCCCACAAACCATGGCCTCCTACTGACTTCCTGCATTGCAGTCAGTCCAGGTGCTCACAGATTACCCTAGATTGTGCTGCTGGGCCTTGCCACATAGGCTTTCTCTGCCTGGAGTGCCTCTCCTCCTTTCTACATCAAGGCTGGGCTCCTAAATCTGTAAAGTGCGCAGGAGGTGTCAAGAGCCTTTGGAGTTTGAATCTCAGCACTCCCACTTCCTGGCTGGGTATTTTTCCCAGCTGGCAAGTTCTATAACCTCTCTGGAACTCAGTTTCCTCATCTGAAAAATGAGGCAGCAGTGGTCTCTTTGTCAATGGGAGTCTTCTGAGGATGAAAGATGACACATGTGCCCCTATGTGGAAGATGTAATAGGACTTCAGCACATAAATTCCACCACCAAAACACAGACACGTGACATGCTGATGTGGGAGCCAGACTAACAAGCATACTTTCAAAGAAGTAGGTGAAAGCTAGTCATGCAGTCCTGGGATGGATGTGGAAATACCAGCCTAATCTTGTTTATTGAGTTATTTACAAGTCTTGTTTATTGAGAACTGAATCGACTCTAGGACATCTCATTATCCAGAAGTGCCCAGAGTGGACATAGGGCCTGCTAGGCAGAGATAGTGAAAGGCCTAGCTCCCAGAAAGTACAAGTAAAGTCACTTCATGAGATATGCTTGTTCTACCATGGTTACATAAGTTCAACAAGCATTAGCAATGGGTGCTGCTGTTATTAAATGTGCCTGACACCTAGTGCCAGCCGGTGAGGGCACATGAGTCTGCACATTCGGGCTAAGTCACCCCCCCACCATGAAATAGGGAAGCAAAATAAAATAGCAGCCAAATTTGAGATTCCTCAGCATCACGGGTCAATGGGGTCTGGCCTTCCTGAGTTGCCACACACCTTCACACCATGGCCAACACTGCTGCCAGCCCCGAGAAAGGGCACTTCCACAGGATGCCCACCCCCAACCCATGTCACATCTAATCCTGACCTCCCTTCCCTTGCCACCAGCTGTACTGCCTTTCAGCTGGACATATCTGATATGACTAGGACAGAGTCGGTGGTCTGACCCCACCCTTCCTTTGGCCCCTGTGCCTGTATTCATGATAGTGGCATCATGAATACTGCCCTTGGAAGGTGCTGGTGGAGGTTACACATAGGGTTGAATTAAAATGAGTTGTTTGCATGTAAACAGAAAATCCAGCACACGTCTAATACATTCTAAGCACTGAACAGAAATTTTCTCACTTTCTTTCCTTCCTTAAAGAGGAAAGTAGACAGACTGTTTGCAAACTTAATATATTATTAATAGTGAAAGAGTCATACTGAGATAGGTGGGCTCTCAGGGAAAGAGAAAAAGAGAGCTTTATGAAGAGACCTGGGTCTATGAACATGAACAGTCAGGTTTGTCTCTTCAGTTAGATGAACAAAACCTCCAGTGTATGTTGGCCCTGATCAATTAGAACAAAAACATAATCAATTTAAGTGTCACCAGATTGAAAAACCTATACAATGTGCCCACAACTGATTTGTGGCTAGACTGCTTAACTAAGAAGAAACATTTTGAACCCCAACATCAAATAATTGACTTGGGATTTGATTTTCACAAAAGCTTATTTGGGAACCTGCACTTTTCTTCCCAGGAAAATCTTATCTGTAGTCAGGCAGCTCTCCCCCAGGTGCGTCATTATTAAGTACAGTTAAGGTTAGTTAAACCCAAGCACTACCATAGCATGGCCACCTGGCTGATAACTGAGAAGGCTACTAAGTGACCAAGAGGTAGGCAGCATACACAGTAGGAATATGCTGGACAAAGGAATGATTCACATCCTGGGTAGGACAGAGTGAGATGTCATGAGATTGTATCATGATACACTATTTAAAACTTACAGATTCATTATTTCTGGAATTTAATATTTTTGAACCATGATTGTGGGTAACTTAAACCATAGATAAAGGTGGACTGCATATGTAAATTATGCCTCAAGTAAAACCAGTAAGAATAAATTTAAGAAATAAACAATGAAAAAAGTATTTAAAAAAATCAATTTTCAAGCTGGGCAAGGTGACCCATGCCTGTAATGCCGGTGGCTCAGGAGGCTGAGGCAGGAGGGTCATGAATCCAAGGCCAACCTCAGCAACTTAGGGAGACCCTAAGCAACTTAGTAAGGTCCTGTCTCTAAATAAAAATATAAAAATGGGCTTGGGACGTGGCTCAGCAGTTAATCTCCAGTAGATTGAATCCCCAGTATCAAAAAAAAAAAAAAATCAATATTCAATGTAATTTGAGGCCACTGTCATTCAAAGGTCACCAAACTGGGAATTTCTATCTCCTTCCATCAGGTTCCACCAGACTTGTTTTGGACCCTTTGTCACTCTTAAGGCCTCTGCAATATCATTGCATTTCTGAGAAAACTTCCATAAGAGACTGTCAGCAGAGAATGTGTTCTCCATTTGGGGTAGAGGGCCTGGCTGGCGGTGAAGGATGTCCAGACTTGGGTACCTCTACTCTCAGGGTAGGTAGCAGTTATATGCTGTGGTGCTAGGGCCTGGCCTAGATGTAAGAAGACCACTGGGTGAGTGTCCTGTGAACTTCCTTCTTCACATGTTCATGAAGCCTCCAGTGCCTATCTGAGGTCTGGTCCAGATCCTGATTCTATTCCTGCATAAATGGCTCTTATAAGACTCCATCCTTGGCATAACTCCCTGACCCCTCTTCTGCCCTTGATCCCCTCTCTGAATCTCAGGCAAAGCCAGATGTTGTATCACCTAATTACATGATTATCTCTTTGTGGTTCCACCTCAGGGCCATGAACATGATCTCCCCTAGGGAGGACCTGCCTGGGCAGGGGCACAATGGCATCATGGGCATATCCTGGGAAACCACATCATTCATGACTGAGCAGTCAGCGGGGTCTTGTGAACTCTGTGGTTGCCCCTTAAGAACAGAAATCTTCAGGGTGCAGAGCTGTCACCTGGTACAGTCAGGGACCTTCAGGCTATCATTCCCTATGATCCTTGGGGACAAACCCAGTAGCCTCCAGTCCTTTATTTCTATTCTCCATCCCCAGAGGCAGCCAGTTTCAACCTTTGTAAGCCATTCCAGCAACAACAATGTTTTCTTCTGTATGTATAGAGAAGTGGCTCCATAATGGAGCTTAAAAATTCCTATCACCTAGTGACGTCCTAAGCATCCTGAGATCGTGGCACAACACACTGTTCTTTTTTTTTTTTTTTGG
>NW_026000000.1:8405048-8462236 GCF_001458135.2 Marmota marmota marmota | reverse complement strand
TTTTTTTTTTTTTTTTTTTGGTGATGCCCATGTAGACAATTTTGCTGCCAGCTGAACAACACATAGCATTATGTATAAGTCATGATACTAGAAAAGTATAACTAAGTTTCTGGTTTACATATTTAATACACTAACGTTTTATCATTATTTTAGAGTATACTTCTACTTCTTTAAAAAATAAAAATTAAAAAAAAAGAATCTCAGGTTCCTCAGGAGAATCCCAGAAGAAGGTATTGTTCTCATAGAAGGTGGTGGCTCCATGTGTGCTATTGCCCCTGAAGACCTTGTAGTGGGACAAGATGAAGGGTGGAAGATGGTGATGATGGTGATCCTGACCTTGTATACACCAAGGCTCGTGTGTGTTTGTACCTTGGTTTTTTTTTTTTTTTTTTTTTTAAACAGAAAATTATAAGGAGAAAAAAAATAGAAAAAAAGTTTATAGAATAAGGAAATAAAGAAAGAAAATATTGGGGGTTGGGGATTTAGCTCAGTGGCTGAGTTCTTGCCTAGAACGTGCAAAGCTCTGAGTTCAGTCCTCAGCCCTGAAAAAAAAAGAAGAAAGAAAGAAAATATTTCATACAGATGTGAAGTGTACTGTTTTAAGCTAAGTGTCATTATAAAAGAATCAAGTTAAAAGAATTTTTTTTAAAACTATAAAATAATAAACATTACAGTAAGCTAAGGTTAATTTATTATTAAAAATTGTTTTTTAAATAAAACCTAGTGTACAGTGTTTGTGACGTCTACAGGAGTGGAGAGTAATAACCTAGGCCTTCATAATCCCTCAGTACTCACTCCCTGGCTTGCTCAGAGCAACTTCCAGGACTACAAGTTCCATTTATGCCAAGTGCCCCTATAGGTGTACCCCTGTTTATCTTTTATGATGCATTTTTATTATATACCTTTCTATGTCTAGACACACAAATATACCTAGTAGTGTGCTATCATTGATTGTTGCAGTATTTGCTGCAGTACAAAGCTGTACCGGTATGTAACCTGGGAGCCATAGGCTGTACCATATAGCCTCAGTGTACTAGACTTGTGAAAGCACACTTTATAATGCCAAAATCATGGTGAAATCATCTCATGACACACTTCTTGAGATGTATCCCTGTCATTATGATTTCAGTTGATTTTTTTGTAGTTTATCTCCACATTTTAAATAGTATACATTTATTGCCAATTCTTGATTTTTTTTCCTTTTAAGTGTTATCTATTGACTCCTTACTATGGAAGAGAATTTTTGTTTCTTTCACTCTCCTGGTGCCACCACACAGAAACACCTATCCCATTCTCTCCATAAATAATTATATTACAATTTTTGTTAGATCAATATATAGAATTTATATTGTTATTACTCTGTAATTGCTAGTCTTATTTGAGTTATGTGGTATAACAGTAATTTTTCCTTTCATGTATTTCACGTACGGTGCTAGGGTCTGGCCTAGATGTAAGAAGACCACTGGGTGAGTGTCCTGTGAACTTCTGTCTTCACAGGCTTCTGTTCATGAAGCCTCCAGTACCTATCTGAAGTCTTGGCTTGCTTTTACATTTTTTTTTAAATCATTGGAGTGAATATCTTTTTTAAAATTTTAATTTGTTATATATGGCAGCAGAATGCATTACAATTCATATTACACATATAGAGCACAATTTTTTGTATCTCTGGTTGTACAAAGAGTAGAGTCACACTATTTGTGTCTTCATACATGTACTTAGGGTAAGGATGTCCATCTCATTCCACCATATTTCCTACCCCCATGCCTCCTCCTTCCTCTCCCCCCCCCTTTGCCCTATCTAGAGTTCATCCCCAATCCCCATCCCCACCCTGCCAACCACATTATGAATCGGCATCCTTAAATCAGAAAAAACACTTAGCATTTGGTTTTTCAGGACTGGTTAACTTCACTTAGCATTATATTCTCCAATGCCATCCATTTACCTGCAAATGCCATGATTTTATTCTCTTTTATTGCTGCATAATATTCCATTGTGTATATATGCCACATTTTTTGTATCCATTCATCTACCGAAGGTCATCTAGACTAGGAAAACTGGAAATCCATATGCAACAAAATGAAATTCAATCCCTATCTCTCACCATGCACAAAATTCAAGTCAAAGTGGATCAAGATCTAAGAAGTATACCAGAGATACTGTTTCTATTAGAAGAAAAAGTAGGCCCAACTCTCCATCATGTCAGATTAGGCCCCAACTTCCTTAAAAAGACTCTCTATGGTGCAAGAATTAAAATCAAGAATCAATAAATGGGATGGATTCAAACTAAAAAGCTTCTTCTCAGCAAAAGAAACAATCAGTGAGGTGAATAGAGAGCCTACAATTTGGGAACAAATTTTTACCACATGCACTTCAGATAGAGCACTAATCTCTAGGATATATAAAGAACTCAAAATCTTAACCAAAAAAAAAACCAAATAACCCAATCAATAAGTGGGCCAAGGAATTGAACAGACACTTCTCAGAAGACGATATACAATCATCAACAAATACATGAAAAAATGTTCGACATCTCTAGCGATTAGAGAAATGCAAATCAAAACTACTCTAAGATATCATCTCATTCCAGTCAGAATGGCAGCTATTATGAAGACAAACAGCAATAAGTGTTGGCGAGGATGTGGGGAAAAAGGTACACTCATACATTGCTGTGGGCCTGCAAATTGGTACAGCCAATATGGAAAGCAGTATGGAGATTCCTTGGAAATCTGGGAATGGAACCACCATTTGACCCAGCTATCCCTCTCCCTGGTCTATATCCAAAGGACTTAAAAACAGCATACTACAGGGACACAGCCACATCAATGTTTATAGCAGCACAATTCACAATAGCTAAACTGTGGAACCAACCTAGATTGCTTTTACATTTGCTTAGATTTTTGCTAGGTATGAGTTTCTCAACATTAAACATTCCATCAATAGTATATATCTAATCTCCATGTGTTCAGAGACCAGAGGTATCTTCTTAAAAATATTGTTGCATTTTATCATTCCAAACTCTATAGTTTCCCGGGAGAACTGCAGGGCCTCTTAAAGTGGTCTTTAGAAAACCCTGAGTGCCTGAGGGCCTTGAACATTGAGGATACACAAAAACTGTTGGATTGCTTCTTTAGGAACAATCACAAGAACAAGGCCATGTTAGTACTTCATCCCACCCATGAGCTCTCTTTCTTCAGCTCACAGTATTGACCAGGCTCTGGAGACCCGTCCAGGCCCCTGAGATGTTTACTCCTCCTATAGGAGATGGCCAAAGCTGCTGTAGCTTTGCTCTTTGCTCATTGCTAATAAGTCTAACAATTTCCTTCAAAAGGAGCCTCCTAAACAGCAACAACAATTTTGTCTTGCAACATTTCAAACAAAGGCAGAAACTCCAAAGGAAAATTTTACAGATTGATGACATAAATCTCGAAAACTTGACCTCCCCACAAAATGCCCTAATATTAAAGTAAAGGGCAAACAACAGATTAGGGAACTATTTGCACCATAAATGTCAGTTGAGGGAGGAGGATGGATTTTCCTAATGACCTAGACCAGGTTAAAGCTTTCCCATGATTCAACTATTCATTTATTTGATCAATAATATGTGTTGGGTGTCCACTGAGTGCCTGGCATGGGGGGTATAATGATGTTCAAACCCAGAAATGGCCACTGCTCTCATGGAACTCACAGTCCAGTGCTAATAACAGATATCACCCCTCCCACACCCCCACACCCCCAAAAAAAATCACTCTTGGGAGTGAACAGCTACAATCAGAAGGAAATACCATAAAGGAAAGGAGAGCATGGGCAGAGGACCAGTGTAGGTGTAGAGGAGGCTGCCCTGGTGGGGGACACTTGAGCTGACAGCTGAGGGTGAGTAGGAGTTAATGAGTATGTATGAGTGTTCCAGGAACTCCAGAGGGAAAGGAGGTGAGCAAATCCCCCGAGGCAGCCATGTGGCTTGGGCTTAGGGAGTGAGAGGATGCTGGAGGTTTGGTAGGAGGGCATCCCTGAAGGCCACAGGAAGTTTTGAATTTTGACCCTGAGAGCAATGGGGAAGCCACTGAAGGATTCCAAGTTGGAGCTGGGGGAGGAGGCTGGAGGTGAGTGCATGACTGGATTTATGTTGACAAGGTGACTGGGGCTTCTGCTTGGAGAATGGATGTGGTGGTGCAATGGGGCATGGTCCAGGTTAGAGAGATGATGGCTAGGGAGGATTCTACAGAAGAATGTGTGAAATTGGCAGAATCAAGAGGTCTTTGGAGCCTCCCTCACACCTGTGCAACAGGACAGAGCCACAACAATGATCCTTGATGCTGGGCAGTGCTAAGAGGCACCCAGGAGGCTTCAATTAAGATTGGAGGAATAAATAAAATATGTCTGTGGGACTTTAGAGAGGGACCGATAACAGCATGCTAGGGTGGCATCAGGGTCAATTATTTTGGGGGATCTGACTAAGCCTAGGGAGCAGGGATGAACCAGACCCACTTCCTGCCTTTAGAAGGACCTGGGCTGAGGGTCACCAAAACCAGGTTCCCTGCAGGTTATGGGAGCAGGAGAGGGAGCATGGAGGGCAGCAAGTTGAGAATGCAGTAATGGCAGTAGGTCAGGATTGTTCCCTCCTTATCCTGCAAAATTGTCCATGTCACTCCCAGGAGAGAGGGTCCTTATATTTTTATTTTCTATCTTGAAAAATAAGTAGCTATTCTGACTATGTCCCAAAGAGTTGTGATTTGCTCCATTGTATATCTAATGATTTTTATGGAAGTTTAATAACTTTATCCTACTTTCCTGGGAAAATTGGTGGGACAGGGTGAGCGACCTCTTCTATTCTTACTCTGGGAATGCAGCAGTGGGTAGCAATATGGGTCAGTGGAGGACAAACCTGCTGGTGACAGGGCATCAGGAAAGGTTCCCAGTGACATACAGAACCAGGTGGGAGCTAAGCAAGGCAGGGCCAGTGCCACCAGGTGCCACTCAGCCTCGTTCAACCAGGCCATATCTATGTGGATCTAAGGCAAATTTGAACCACTTACAGTATAACATTCAGTTTGAGCCGGGTTGAATTAATATGTGTTGATTTGGCTCTGTCTGATTTGAATTGTGTGATGCGCATAAAACTAAGGCATGCTATTTTGATTATAGGTTTGTTTTGAGCCATTTCAAGCTTGTTTGGAAACTTTCCTGTTTTTTTTTTTGTTTGTTTTGTTTTTTAAATGGTGTGTGTGTGTGTGTGTGTGTGTGTGTGTGTGTGTGTGTGTGTTTTGACATCTGCCTCTAAGTTCTTGGAAGGTGAACTCAGCCAGGGCAGGATAGTTGACCAGACTTAGTTCATACTATGGTTTTGAACAGTGTTCATCCCACCAAACTCCATGCTGAGGCCCAATTCTTCAAGGGGAGGGTGTTGAGAGTCAGCGGGACCTTTAAGAGGTAATTAGCTCATGGGGTCTCCGCCTTGTGAAGGGATGAATGTAGTTTCCAAGCAAGTGGGTTAGTGATTGAGAGAGTGGGTTAATTAGGGCAAGAGCAGGTTATGAAGTGATACTGGCCTCCCCTGAGTTTCTCTCACACACATGCTCCTTCCACACATTCCTGCTACCGTCTTCTGCTTTCTGCTACAAGGCCCTTTACCAGAAGCTGAACAGATGCTGGTACCATGCTTTTATACTTTGAGAACCATGAGATAAATAAACCTCTTTTCTTTATAAATTCTACAGTCTCAGATGTCCTGGGGCAACAACAGAAAACAGAGTCAGATAGTTTTATATGCAAATAACCAATGGTAAGGCTTTTCCTGAGAGGTTCTCAGTCCTGATATCTTTCCCTCTGCTGGGAGGAGACAAAGATGACTTTTAGGGTGATGGTAGCTTTCATCCACTCAAAGATGGTCTGGATGGGGACCTACCAGCAAGTTAAGAGTCAATGTGACTAGGGAAGGGTCTCTGGGAACCCTGGCATCAACATTCCACGCAGAGCAACCTTTCAGTCAGACCCCAGAGCTCCTGAGCCCACTGACTGCATCTGATCTTCTTAGGTCTCCTAAAAACCCTGGTCTTTTTCATACAACTTAGAAAACCTGTGTAACAATAAGGTGTAGAAGTGGGTCTATACTAGGTATGTTTGAGAATAATGTAGACAAAACAGTGACTGGATACCAGGGCTGGGGTTTGCACAACTATGACTTGCTGGGTCAATAACACATCCCTAAAAAAGTTCCTAAAAAGTTTGGATAGGGATGAATTTTGATGGAATTTCTTAGTTATGTCAGAGCCAATTTCTTTAAGGCACATGTACAAATAATTTTTGGTCTTTATTTCTCCAGAAATGTCCTCAGGGAAAGTTATTCCATAACAAGCCATAAGTCTAATCTGGTTCCTGACAGGCTCCGGCCTTATGCTGTGCATGATGCCTCTTCCTGCCTCCACTCCAGCCTCCCTGGTCTTGTGCACCCATATCCCCAAACCAGGGGCATCTGCACCTCCTGCTCCCCACCTGGAATTGGCCTCCTCCCACTATTTCTGCTACCCTTCACCTGCCTAGTCGGTCCCTGTCATCCACAGTTCAAAAACCACTTTTGAAGTCTTCAGACTTTTTAAATACATGATCTTAGAATGCCTCTGGTCATAGTTTATGACCATACATCTTTTGGGGCAAGGGATTATTTTCTTAAGGCCTGAAAAATAGCACTATAAACAATCTTGTCACATATCTAGCCAGATAACATCATTCAGAGATGATACTGTTTCTCAACCTTGGTACTATTGGCATGTGGGTTCAGAAAATTCTTTGTTGTGGGGTTTGTTCTATACATTGTAGGATATTTAGTAGAACCCTTGGTTTCTACCCATCGGATGCCAGTAGCCCTCCTCAAAATAGCCAAAAATGTCTCTAGACACGGCCAAATGTTCCTTGGGAAGGGTGGCAAAGCTGCTTCAGGTTGAGGACCACTGACTTAAATGTTTATAAGAAGTTTGGGATTTTGCATATAGGTCCCTTTGCTGAAGTCTCTTTGCAGACCAGCACCAACCAATGGAAAAATAAAAGGTATAATGTGGGAGCCATGTACATAATTATAAATGTTCTAGTAGCTGCATTAAAAGAGTAAAAAAGAAAGGTGAAATTAATTTTAATAATATATTGTATTTAACCCAATACATTAAAAATATTGCCATTTCAGCATATAATCAATACAAAATAACTATTATTGAGATATTTTACTTTCAATTTTCTTGTACTAAATCACCAAAATCTGGCGTTTTTCCCTCAATTTTGATTAATCACATGTCAAGGTGGTTTCTGCTTAGGAGCTGTGGGACAGAACTAGGCTTGCTCAGAGGGGTCTGGCCTGCTTCACCCCTTGGGTCATTAGCAGACTGTGCCACCACCCCTTAGCAAAGCCAGGCAAGGTCCTCCTTTGCTCATTTGGCTCACAGGTTACAGTTCATTCCAATGCAACCCACGGAGGGACCCACTCTCTGGAAGAATGGGTCCACCCAGGAAAGTCACCTAAGTACTTGTGGTGTGCTAATCAGATGTGGTGTTCTCTGTGAGTGCACAAGAGGTGAAAGGGTCTCTGCTGCACACATCTAGTGAGATGAACACTGCTTCCAAGCCCAGCCCCTCCCCAGATGTCCCACCCACCCATCTCCAAAGACCAATTTTTATCCTTATTGCTTATAAGGGAAGCTTCCACAGACATTGGTTACCCCAAAAGATATATTTTCTCAAAAGACAGGTGTTCTCATCTAAATGATACTTGATCTGGCCAAGAAGTTGATGTCCAGGGAGATGCTCTCTGTACCCTATCCAGTGGCTGAGTCCCCAGGCCACTCTGCTAGGACACGTGCTATCTCTTGTTTATCTCAATATGCTTCTGTTCATTCCCTTTCTTATCTATGGACCCTGCAGCTTCCTGAGCATTATTCTGGCAAAAAGGTCTGCCTGCCCCCTGCTTGCCTGAAGAACTGCTTTTTATAGGCTCCACAGAGCATCCTCTCAGGAGGCTGGAGAAAGATCCTTGCTTGAACCCAACTTTCTGTAGAAGCAAGGGCATTGCCCTCCCTGGTAAGAACCATTTCTGTCTTTGCTACAAGCAAATCTTGGGCATTTCCCTTTTAGAAAAGAAAAAAAAGTTCTCCCAAAGTTGCGGCCACCTGTTCACCTGGAGCAAAAGAGGGATTTTGTAAAACACGGAATGTGGGGTGGAAATTTGCTCACCCACTCTGGCACTAAGATAGCCCCCGCCCTTGCAATCTCAGGTCCGAGCCCCACACAGCCCGGAATCTGGCTAGAAACGGCACATCAGTGAACAAGGATGCTCAGCGTGCAGCGGCAGTAGCCGAAGAACGCCCGTCCCAGCGGATACCCAGCAGTGTCTGCGCACTTTTGCCAAGAGGCACTTGTGGTGCACCGAGAAACCTCAGAAGGCTGGACTTACCCCTTCTACTCTGCCTGATCTTTGGGCTCAGCATATTCCTGCAGTCGCTTGGCTAGACTCTCTGGGTTGATCATACTGTCGTCCACTTCCCTGTTCTCTTCTTGTCGTCCTTCATGCCTCTCTTGCTTGGGCAGCGTGGCCCCTGGCGTCGCCCGCGAGGCTCCCTCGGCTCCCTCTCCCGGCTCCGGAAGGTCGGCTTGCCTTGTACTACATAAACCTCGATGCATTATTTATCCATCCCAGAATTAATTCCCATCCAAGCGGACCATTAAGGGCACGGTAATCTTTGGTGATCAATCACTGGGCCAGGGCGGGGCCGGCCTCTCAGTCCCTCCGCTCCGCGGGGCGCACAAGGCGCTGTCCATTCCGAGCTGAGCTGTGTGCGGAGGGGGCGGCGCCTTGGAGAAGGTGGCGGGGGTCTGGGGACGGGGAGGCGGGGCCAGTGGAGCCGAGTGGAGAAGTCTCAGCCCGCCGCCGAGTGTTTCCAAGACTGTCTGAGACACTTGTGCCGCCCGCTAGAGGCCACCAAGAGGCCAGAGGAAACATGGGAATGTGGCTACCCCAGCCCACATGCCCTGTTAAGGCCTGGGTTAAGACAACGCTGTTGATGAAGGAGTGGCCCAGATCCTTCCTGGCCCTGTCTAATGGGTCTAGTTTATAAGCTCACTGTTCTAAATGTTGAAAGACAGGTGTGTTTTAGAAGCAGCCAGCAGCCTGGCAATGTTCAGATCCTCTAGGGGACCCGAATAGCAGGAAAACGCCAGTTAGGAATGTTAACTATTTATGACTCCTTAGTAAGATGACAGGAGTAAGATTGCTGTGAAGCTCTGAGTTCAGGATCTCTCACATGGTAGGATCTGCAAAGCTATTCTCTGAGTTTAATAGTGAATTTCTGCTCATTAGCTACGTTTTTATTTAATACTTGCATAATTCTAAAGGACATATATTGGACTTTTGGGATGTCCAGCTTCAAAAACCTAAAAATCCCTCCACAAACACAATCATAATAAGAGCTGTCACTTATGAGACACCTACCGTGTGTCAGGCATGGGGTTGGTGCTTTATGTTCAGCTTATCATTTAATTCTCTAACTCCCCAGACAGGTGTTATGATCAAGTTTTTTCAGATGAGGAAAATAAAGCATAACAATGTAAATTTCTTGGCCAAGGTCATGTATTTCCTAGTGACAGGGCTGGCATCGGAACCCAAAACTGTCTCTACAGCTCCTACTTTTCTATAATGCCAATCTTTCTAAACACCCCAGTTTTCACTATTGCGAGTTAACAGTTTGTGGCTTGAGACCGTTCAGTGAATTTGTTGGACAGTAACCCCCTACCCTGACAGTTATCCCTGTGTCCTCTTAAACATGTGAATTTGTGGCTGGGTTATAATCTCCCTTGAATGTTCTCCCTCCAGCTTTCTCCCTTTGTGTACCCCATGTCCACTGATCCACTTAATTAACTCCAGTAGCTGGAAGGAAAGAGGGACCCATTGGGAGATCATCACAGCAGCCACACTAGGGATGAGAGAGTATGAAGTAGGGGATAAGCCTCCTTACTCTCCCCTCCTCCCCTCCTCTCCTATTCCAGACTCACCAGGATGTGGTAAGCCACATGGCCAGGGAGAAAGCAGAGTCCACAGAGACAAAGCTGTCTTACTCAGCATCCAGTCACTTTTCCTGACCCTCATCTACTCATCAGAGGGGAGAATAGGTATTTTCACAACTTTTCATGGTAGTACCCATGCGTCGACTCCTCCCTGACCCATCTCTTGCCACTCGACCATGTTCCTGAGCAACTTCTGTTCCCTGTGCTCCACTGCTTTTGCACATGCAGCTCTACTCCCATGTGCCTCAGTGTCATTACACACATAGCCCCTGCTTCTATGCATCCCTGTGCCTTTGCAGGTAGAGTAAGTGCCCTGTCTCAGGAATGCCCTCCCCCACATTGATTCACCTACTTATTTGTCATGCTTTGGACACTTCCCCTATGAAACTCTCCTGATTACACTAGCTGAAGGATCCACTAAGCACTTCCCCTGGACCGTTTTTTGTATCCCTTAGACTGCTCTTCTTGCTCTCCAAGGCCTGAGTCCCAGGCTGCCTCAGGCCAGAAGCCCTGTAAGAAATATTGTCTTGAGCTGGGGATGATGGCAAACACCTGTAATCTCAGCAGTTCCTGAGTCTGAGGCAGGGGGATAGCAAATTAGAGGCCAGCTTCAGCAACTTAGTGAAATCCTTAGGAACTTAGAACATGTATCATTAAAAAAAAAAGAAAAGAAAAAAGAAAGAAAGAAAAGGAGTGGGGTAGAACACCCCTAGGTTTAATCACCAATACAAAAAAAAAATGGCTTGGTGAGTAAATCCAAGAAACATCATTGAACGAGACTCCTTTTCCTTTAGAATAAGGTACAAGCCAGGTCAGGCTAGGACAGAGGCCACCCAAGAGAAGTAGGGAGGATATAGAACTGGAGAAGTCTCATGTTGACACTAAGGTCACAGGACAAGTCCCGTGGCCTATGTCTTGAGCAATCAGGAAGCCATCTGTGAGTAATGCAGCCTGGCCTGTATTCTCCAAGTTAGAGGCAAGAAAATGCCCTGAGATATAGAGTAGGTCCACTCACACTTGTTTTGGTTAAGAAACCACCTCCGGGCACTTTTCCTGCACAGCTGTTTCCTCTGATGACATGAAGTCACTGCTCTTACTCGCCTGCTTTCCTGGGGATCAGAGCTGGAACAGACAAAAACCACAGACTCTGGGCTCAAACCCAGAACTTGAGCTGGGAAATGAGCAGGAGCCAATCCCAATTCTGCACCAGAGAAAGGTGGGGCCTGGGGGTGGTGGGAAAATGGATCTGCCCTCGACCATGCTCCCCGTAGGTCCAGATGAAGGACTCATAAGGTGGAGCCAAAAGGGTCCTTAGAGCCCTCTCCAGGCTAAAGTTTACAAATTCAGCTCAGGAGGCCCCTGGGAGCCTCCACATCCCTCTGAGGTTGCTGGAGAGAGAGTGAGGGTGAGCACAAGAACAGGGCAAAGGGATCTGTGGAACATGAGGACTCCATGCGTTTACTTTTCTTTGAAAAAAGAGCCCCATTCCCCTCACTTATAAGGAGGGAGATATATTGGTCTATTTAACAACAGAAGAGAGAGTCTCCCTGCATTCTGGTCCTGCCCCTCTCCAGCTGTGGTCCTGGGTCTAACTTCACTGATTTCCTCCCTTCAATCATTCAGCATTTTCCGAGGGCTGCTCTGGGGCAGGTGCAGAAGGGTGAGCAGAGGGTGCTGAGAGGGCAGAACTCTCCAGAACACATCCACTGAAACACACACCTTTTGGTAGAATGGGCACCCACCAACACTGACTGGCTCAGAGCCAGTATGCTTTCAGAACAGTGGCTCCTGCCTTGGCTGCACACTGGGGAGCATAGACAACTAATGCCTGCAGCTCTGATTTAACTACTGTGGCATGCACAGTGGTCACTGGGATTTATCAAATCTCCCCAGCCATCCAATGTGCAGCTAGGGTGGAGCTGAGAAACACTGTTTTAGAAAACAGCTGCATGTCTCTGGGCCTGGGGCCACCAGAGGTAGCCTTTGCCTGCTGTTTTTCAGAAGGAAACTTCTCATGAAGAGGCACATCTGCCAATCAGTCACTCAATCAGAAAGAAGAGGGCCATTATCCCCAAACCCCAATGGGCAACAGCTCTGTTCCATGCACAGACACAGGTGCTATAGTGTAGTCTGTACACTGCACAAAGGTGTACAGCAGAGGAAGGTGACAGGCTTGGGTTGTACAGGCAAAGCTAAGTGTTCTAGCATGGGGGTTGGGGCACAACCAGGAAGGGAGTTTTTCTTTAATTTGCCCAACGATGCCATATAGATAGAAGAGTCCTGCTTTCCTGTTCCAGAAGCTGAGGGTTAAGCACCTCTGGAGGCTGAGGGGGAAACAGTGATACCTTGGCTCTGCAATGCCTGTTTAGTGGTCACCAGCTCCAGTGGCCCCTGCCTGCTTACCTAGTGTGCTCTTTGTCCCCTCTTCTAGGAGGTTGCTGTTCCAGTTCCCTAGCATGTCACTCAAGGTCTTTACCGGAAGCTCCCACCCTCATTCTCTAGTTTCTCTTGTTGCTGCCCATCTCGGTGGTGTGCTGGAGCAGCCAGTCAGTATCAGTTGGCAAAAGAGTTGATAGTTAATTTTTCAGGAATTTTGCAAGCCAGTGCATTAAAGAGAGCAGCATTAGAAATTAAATGATATGAACTTACAATTAAATCAACTGTATTTCAAATAAATACTCATCACTTCCTAATCATTTTATTATATCTTATTATGCTTAAGGTTATTTACATCTATCCTATACAGTACGGAGAATACTATATATTGAGTGGCTACCATGCCTCTCTTTCCAATTCCATGTTCAATGACATCATGCTGGTACTTTGAAATCAGTTCTGGTGGGAGTTATGTGCACCAAGGAAGTCAAACAGTGCTATAAATCAGTGCTGAAGAATTTGTTTCTTTCAGAGAGCCTGTTGTTAGGCACTTGTCAGCACACCTCTGGCCTCTGCCTAACGCATTTATTCTGGTACCTGAGTCACTGTGAAGTGCCGCTCTGGGCAGAGATTGCCAGCGCTCCACTTGAATCTGTTCTGCCCTTCTTCCTGGGAACACTCAGATTCCCAGCTTTCTTGCAGTTAAGTGTGACTGTATTCTGGCCATTGTTCAAGATTAGAAATGATGAGGCCTGGCCCAGGGCATTCTGATCCCTGATGCCTCTGCAAGTTAATTTCCCCTTTTTCTGGTTTATTGAGATGGGGCCACCTTGGCAGTCCCATGTAGAGGGTAGATATCACACAGTTGGCTCTGAATGAGTGGAGTCAAGTCCTCACTCTCAACCTGGAAGCAACTAGGATGGTTATAAGAGGAAGAAATTTAATTCCACTGTATCAATCTTCCCACCAGAAATACATGCCACCTGCCCTTCCTTGCCTAATGAGACTTGTATGTGTGGCACTGGAGACTGAACCCAGGAGTGCTCTTGCTCTGCCACTGAACTAAATCCCTAGTTGTTGTTGTTGTTATTATTATTATTATTATCATTATTATTTTGAGGCAGGGTCTTGCTAAATTGCCCAAATGGAACTCAAACTTGGAATCCTTTTGTCTCAACAACCCAGTAGCTGGGATAACAGGCATGTGCCACTGAGCCCAGTTTACCTACAAAGCTTTGGCACATCCCTCCAGACCTTGTTCCAGTGTCACTTCCTTGCTCAGTGTTTCTACGTTAAAACTGGTCATCTTTCTACCTTCCTTTTCATGCCGGCCCAAGTACCCTGGGGCCTTCTATAAGTCTGGACACCAGATTTAGGGAATTATGAGCTCCTACTGTCCCTGCACTCATAATCCAAATAACAACTATTCATAACAATTGTATTATGTTGGATTTAAAATATGCTTTCTAGATTAAAAAAATTAATTACTTTTTTTTTTTTTTAGTACTAGAGGTTGAACCCAGGGGTGCTCTACACTGAACTACATTCCCAGCCCTTTTAAAAATTTTACTTTGATACAGAGTCTTACTAAATTGCTGAGGCTGGCCTTGACCTTGTGACTTCCAGTTGCTAGGATTACAGGTGTGCATCACCCTGCCTGTTTCTTTCTAGACTTTTAAATTGCAAAATTTTATACAATTCATCAAATATGAACTTTTGTGCCACTTTGGTGGCCTTGCTTTCTCATATTACTAGCATGCCCTTGGTCTATCTCACCACTGGACATGGGGACTTCAGGCTGCCCTACTGCAGTGTGCAGGTCTCTCTCTCTCTCTCTCTCTCTCTCTCTCTCTCTCTCAGCACACTGCCTGGCTGCAGTCCTGTTGCCTTGTGTGGAACATCTATCTCCACCTTGGGTCAGATGTTCAGCTTGGATTTTTTTTTTTTTTTTTTTTGGTACTAGGGATTGAACCCAGGGTTTGACCACTGAGCTACATTGTCACCCCTTTTTATTTTATTATTTTTTTAAAGTTTTGAGATAGGATTTTTCAAAGTTGCTTAGGGCTGGCCTCAAACTTGGTATCCTCCTGCCTCAGCCTCCTTAGTCACTGGGATTACAGGTATGTGCTACCATGTCCAGCTTCAACTTAGCTTTTCATTGCAGTTTTGTCCATTCCCTACAGTCCGTGCCTTTCATAGGCCAGATGCCCAGAAGGGGTATAGAGCCCTGAACTCCCATTTTTCTGGGGTCTTTAGCATCCTGGGACCCTGAGCAGAAGGATTAAGATGCAGAATTCAAAATCGAGCATTGGAAAACCACCAGATACACCAGACCAAGGCAAGAAGGGTAAGTCCAGGTCACAGAAGCTTTGGATGGAAAGCCCCTTAGTTGTGGCCTATATCCATGGGTATATTTCTATAGTCTTGCAGCTCTGGTCTTGAGAGGAATTGGATTAGGGCCACCAAGTTGGCTTAGCTTTTGTTCCAGCCTTCACTGTAATGCTTGTCACACACCAAATTTAACTGGGGTTGTGGCTCAGTGGTAGAGTGCTTGCCTTGCATGTGTGAGACACTGGGTTCGATTCTTAGCACCACATAAAAATAAAGAAATAAAATAAAGGTATTGTATTCCTCTAAAACTAAAAAAAATATATATTTAAAAAATTTAACTTTGCAGCAGTTAAGGGTCATCATGATGTCTGAGACAAAGTACGCAGAATGAATGAATAAGTGGTGTCCCAGCTGGGCTTCCATAACAAATGCTGAGATGAGTTTTATTTGGGATTAACACCTTCTTGGAAAGAAGAGAGATAGTGGAACCTAGATGGGGGTGTCAGAACCCCCTGAAAATCTGACAGCATGTCTACAAGCCCATGTGGGGGCTCTGAGCAGTAGATTCCCTGAAAAAGCCTGGTAGAGTTGGTCAGGCCATGTACCCTGAGCTCGTACAGTTATGGATTAGGCCTCTGTGAGGAGAGCCTGACTTTGGCTATCACTGCCTTGTGCAGTTATTGGCTGGGGGAACCCAAGAAGAACACAAAGTCAAAGTTGGCTGGGAGGGCTGAGGCTCATCCCAAAAAAGGCAGCAGCTAGCAGCTGGCAGTTGACCCCACTTGCAGCTGGGCAGTGAATTCTTGAAGGGGGCTCTGTGTCTTCCACCCTTGGGTTCTATAGAGCTCATGGGCTTCATTTTTAAGTCTCTGAGTTCAGAACAAATACTGTTCACTTAGAAATCTTTGCTGGACTAGGACCACGGTCTGAGCTCCTCGTTGCATTGAGCAGCTTTCAGACTAAATTTTGTTCAGCTGCAGAGTCTTCCTGTGGATTTCTCAGAAAGAGGATCTTCTATCTGTGTGTGTGGAACTGACAGTAGCACAGGCTCTGTTCCTGAGTGAGTGTGGGCGTCCTGCAGGGCACCTATTGACCAGACCATACCTTGGTCCAAGGTGGATCCTGGCAGCCTGTGGCTAAGAAGAAAGAAGGAACCATGACCACCCACAATAGGGCAGTTGTGTTTCTGGGTCCTGGAAACACCATGCCCTGAGATTCTAAGATATCACACTTCTTGGCAGCAGGGCAGGGCAGGGTAAGTGTAGGGTTACTGCCAGTATGGACTGAGGGATCACCAACGACAGCACCTGCCCTCACCAGGGTCTAACAAGGAGACGGTCCTGAAATTTAGACAAAAAGTCAGATTTTATAAAAAGATGAGTCACCATTTTGGTCAGTTTTGCACTATTGAAAAACAAGCCTTCTCCCTTGTGAAAACACCTGCTTGCAGGGGGAAGGCAGGAATGGAAACAGATAGGAAGAACAGAACTTTCCCAGGCGCCTTCCCTCTCCATTCACACTTCTCCCCATAGTCAAATTCCTCCCTGCCCGTCTCATCCACTGCTCTGCGCACCTCTACCTGCTTTTCTATTCATTTCCTTACCTTTTGCACCTTTAGTCTTCCTTTAATGGCTCCTTTCTCCAAGGTGGCAAATTCGGTCAAGTCTCCCTGTGCTTAGGATTTTACCTACCCTCCTCCTCATTTGGTTTGGTGGAATGGAGTCTAGCTTTTGGCAGTACAATATCTAGCCCCTCCCTGATCTGGAGGAATTCCCCATCTCCCTCTTTGGAAGCCATAAGCAGAAGATCAGCTCTGTTCCCAGCAGGCAGTTAGATGGGGCCATGTGATTGAGAGTTAGCTGACCAGATGCCCCTGCCTGGGTTTTGAATCTCCTGGACAGAGCCGACTTCACAGCTAGCAACAGGAACAATGAAGATGGTGCCCTCCAGTACAGGGAGGTGTCCTGCCCATTCTGCCTGCTAAAAGATGACTTTTGTGCTTCTAGCTTTGAGGTCCTCTGTAGCCACTGCCATTTCTCTTCATTTTGCAAGCCTGGTTCTCCAGATCCCAAAAGATATTGTAAACTTCCAATAAACTCCCTTTTCTGACTTTAGTTGGTTTGGTTTGCCTTTCTGTGATTTACAGTGTTAAGAATTCAAACTGAGCCTTATACCATGGCTCTCCATGTTTTTACAGTCCTCTCCTCTCTCTTTCCTGTCTTCAGAATTGGCACAGATGGTATAGTCTCCTACTTGTCCTTTTTCACACTGATATCATTTCCTTCCCTATTTCCCCAATTATGCCATCAACCTAATTGTTGCATGTCTGAGTGGAAGCCACAGTCCATCCTTCCAGACCTCACTCCCATCTCTCTGGTCTGTCATCCTGTTTTCTTTGGTCAGGGCTGTTCATAATCTCAGCTCACCCAGAGGTTGCTGCTGGTCAAGGTCCTCCTACCTCTGACCCATGCTTTTTTTCCTTTTATTTGATCCTTACCTGTGTATTCTTGTGTTTATTTCTCCTGTACACATATTGCCCTACTTCAGCGTGTCCTCAGTGATTTGCTTTCAGAGGTCCCTTGTCCATCACATATGGGTTCTCAATGGAGCATTATCATGATGTGGTCTCTGTGATCACGGCCACAACTGACTAAAACTGTTTTCTTGCAGGTCACCAGTGAGCATCTAGTTGACTAATCCCATGACCCTCAATATTCATCTATCCCATTGGCAAAATGGACAATGGGCTGTAAAGTCTAGTAGGAAGATGGTAAGTTCATTCAACTTGGTTCTGAACTCCTCAAAGTCAGCAGAATCCCGCATGGATTGTACCCATTCACTGCCTCAATTGTTTCTATTTTCTGGATTATTAGTTAAGCCAAATGGGAAGCAATTTAAGCCAAATGAAGTGACCATTTCTTGCTAGTCTCTAGATATACACCAGCCTCATGGTAACATGCCCTTATGGTCTCGTCTTGCCCACTGAGGGACAGGTAAGTGGGCAAAGAAAAGAGTTGAAAATAAGATTATTTTATTCAAAGGACTGTCTTGGCTGGAGATTTAACTTTGGTAGATTACTAAGATTGTAAAAAAAAAAAAAAGAAGAAGAAAGAAAGAAAAAGAGAGAAGCCAAGACCAAACTCGAAGAAACTTCAACTCTAGGGATTGTTAGGAGGAAGAAGAGGGTTTACTGAAGAGCACTAACTAAATACGCATACAGGTGGGAGAAACTCCTGGAGAGTGTGGTGTCAGGGAAATCGATAATTAGAAAACCCAATTAAACCCGAGTAAGAATAGCAAGCTTTGTGACCTAGTCCCATTCCAACTCTCCAATTCGACCTAAGCCTTGTAAACAGCTCTGGGGCCAGTATCATTACCGTAGGGAGTGAAAGATCTAATCAAAGGCTATTCTAACCTGGAGCTCTCCAATGCCAAGCAGGGAGCAGGGAATGTTCTTCAAAAACATTCAAAGGAAAATGTTTTGGTCACTGCTACCTTGGGCAATGGATAACAGTAGGGACAAAAATTAGACTAACAAAGTTTTGGAGAAAAGTCTGGGGAATGAGATGCTTTGGAGAGTAAGAATTTAGAAAAGCTCCAACATACCCATGCACATGTCAGGGCTGTGTGCACGCTCAGTAAAGACCTGAGGAAGCCCTGAGCTGTCACCTCTGGCTGATATTCAGGCTCTTCTCAAGAAGGAAGTAAAGAGTAAGGCAGAGTTGCAGACTGCAGGGCTGAGTCTTAAAGGCATGCTCCAACATGCCTTTAAGGAAATAGGAAATTCTTCCCTCTAAGTGTTTAAAGAAATCTCTGTTCATTTACTATCTGACCTTTAAGCTAATGGAACGGAGATGTCAGTGGCCAAAATGACAAACAATATTTGCTTTACAAAATTATTTAAGAAAAGCCATCAAACCAACAATAGAAACTAAACAAACATCAATGACAAACCCTAGAAAGAAGAGAAAATCTGGTTTCCAGATGGCCACAGTATGGTGGTGTTTTGGTCAATGTTCAGGGTAATGTCTTATTATGGATGTTGACCTCAACATTGAACTTCCTCAGAAATGCCTTTGTCCATGGGCAGAAGGCTCCCTCCTTTGTACTTCATATATTTTGTTCATTATTTCTATAAGAGAACTAATATCCCCTCTTTTCCCACTTACAGCCACTGGGCTCATTCATCTTCCAATCTCAGACTCCAGCTCACACTCCAGCATGGCTCCCAGGCTGGGCAAGGAGGCTGGAAATCCAGGAGGAGGAATGGGATGGTTTAGGCAGGAGGAGATTAAAGTCCCAACTAAAGCAAGATGGAAATTATTTCCATGGCCAGGCAAACAGTCATGTGGCATTCTGTGGGCAGTGGTGATCATAAAAGTGCCAGATCTGAGAGTGACTCCTGGCTCCACTTACCCTGATCTGAGTGCCCTTGAGCAAGCCCCTTAACATCTGAGCCTGCTTCCCCATCCATTCAATGAAGATGATCATTTCTGCTTTGCCTATCCTGATGCTAAGACAGGAAGGCTGTGCACAGGAAAACTCTATGAACTGCCATACACACCATATGAGGACATGCATAAGAGTGTATATCAACAATTCTGAAGCTCCTGATGATTGGGAACCAACTGTACTCTGTCCATTGACAGCCCAATAAACTCTGAGAGACCCATACTGATTCATTCTTTCCCAAGATTTTGACCAAAAAAAGCTGTATTTTCATAGCTTAAGCGAAATCTATGTTCTTACTGATCAAGGGTAATACAGATAGTCACTGACTATCTGTGTTTTGTTTTGACTTGTGAATTTTTGCCTTTACATTGATATAAAAGTGGTACATACTCAATAGAAACCACATTTTGAATTTTGATATGTTCCCAGCTAGTGGTATGCTGCAGGATACTCTGGCAATGCTGAGCAGCAGCAGTGAACTGCACCTCTCAGTTTACCCTGTGGTCACAAGTGGAAGCAACAGATACTCTTCAGGTGCTGTTTGCTAAGCCAGGGTGTTGGTATGTTACACGTACTCAGTATCTTTTTGATCTATGGTATTTTTGACTCATCATGAGTTTATTGGGGTGTGACTCCATTGTAAGTCAAGGAGCTGTATGTGTAATTGGAACACATTAGTTTGCTCATTAGCTTTTCAGTTTGTTTTGATCTCCTTGGCCTGTGCATCTTATGTTCTGGTTGATAATTTCATGCCTTTCCAAACATCACTTCTCTGTTTATAGATTTTCATAACTCATCAGGCAGTGTCTAAGTATGAATGCAATGGGGGGAGGGTGCAAAAAGAAGGAGGTGACTTCAGAGGAGGTGAGACCAGGGACACACTCATGTGCCCCCTCACCCCTTAACGGGCAGCATCACAGTTGAGAATATGCTAAGTCCCAGTGCCTGGGGCTCCAACTCCCATCAACTCTCTGCAGACTCTAACGTTCTTCTTAGCTTCTAATCTGACTTTTCTTTCTTGGTTTCTAGCCATTGTATGATGGGAGGAGTGTGGCCTCATGGACAGAGCCTGGGCTTTGGAATCAGTCCTGGAATCAAAATCTGGCACCATCATATACTGGCTAAGTGGAGTGGACACATCATCCCATCTCTTGGTGCCATCTCATTTATCTCAACTGAAAATGGGGGCAGTATTAATCCCCTCCCAGGGTTGTTTGGAGATTAAATGAGATCAACAAGTTAAGGCATGTAGCATGATGCTTGATGCATATTTAGTCCTCCATAAAATATAGGAATGTGCTTCCTTTAAACTGACTGTTGAAGAGATTCCTGGAGAAACAGTGAACCTGCTCTTGAGAGCCTCTGATGTAGTGAGAGAGGGGAGGCAGACATTGGGGCATTGGGGTGGGAGCTCTGCCAATGGGGCTTCTCATTACCCACTGGGTGATGCAGCTCCTGCTCCTCCCCATACTCAATGCTTATTCTCTAGATTTCATACACTGGTTAATAATAAAGTCTAACCAATATGTCATCCCCTTCTTTTAAAGGACAAAAACCTCTGTCCCTGGTGGCTAGTAGCAAAGAGTGTCTCAGCTGTCCATGTCAGTGATCTCCAGCTGGCTGACCTTGTCTGCTCACTGCTGGGGATCATCTGGTCCTGTATGGTTCTCTGGCAATGAACTTGGTATTTCCCTCCAGCCTTCAACAAGCCTTCTGTGGACAGCCCTGATGGTCTCTGGGATGGGGCTTATAAGAAGTGTCTGCTGTTCTCAGCTGACCCCAGCTAGTCAGCCACATTGCTCAGAGCCACCTGGGGTCTTGAGTGGTAGCATCTTTGATTTTAGCTGTGTGTCTTAATTCTCCCATGGGCTCCTCAAGAAAACATGTCATCCCTTGTATAGTTTTGGGTCTCTAGGGACCTTAATAACTATGGGTTAAGTGATCGACTGCACCAGATCAAGGAAACTTGCAATGGTGCCTTGGTTGAAAGTTGGGATTGGGAGTAACTGTGGAAAGGGTTTACCACTTCTCTGGAGACAGAACACGTGCACAGAGTGACAGAGAGCCCACCAGGCCCCTGGGTGGTCCAGGTCAGGATACCGCCCTCCCTCAGAAACCCTCAGAAACTTCGGGAATAGAGGAGTTACCCATGTTCTAAAGAAACCTGGGCCCGTAACCAAGTGCCTGGTTAGGAGGAGTCCTTGTCCTATGTCCAGGTCAGACTTGGAGTTGACACAGGAAGTACCACAGTGAGAGTGTTCCCAGGAGCATATCCCCAAAGAGGAACCCAGCACAGAGAGTCCCTGTGACTCATTTGCTATCACATTTCTCAAGGGGAAGTCAAATTGATCACAAAATACCACTTCCTGAAATTACTAGTGGTTAGAGTGGGTTTTCCCCCTCCATGTGAATCAAAATTCCTCACTATTGGTGTGTGTATGTAAATTTTTCAGTTACTTGTCTTGAATCTGCCCTTGTGGTCACACTTTTCTTCCAGCAGACAGCTCAGCCTCTGATGAGCACAGATAGACCCTGTCCTTGCCTCTGTTTCCTCTTCTTTAAAATGAGGATATGAATGTCATCTGGCAAGAACTGCTCAAATGAGAGAATTTAGGAGCATTATTTTCCAGAGAAATGAAGGTATTCAACACCTGGTCTCCAAATTTGAGGCCTCGTTTTAACATGTAAGCTCCATCCAGCCTGAATTATTTCCCCTCAGTGGATCTGTTTTCTCTTTCAAGGAAAGGCAGGGTTTGCCCTGGATAACTCCCATAGCACCTTCCAGATCCGAGAGGACAGACTGGGTCAATAGAAAGACAGCTATTTTCAGCCAATTCTTAGACCCTGTCACTGAGAAAGAAGCACAGGTCAAAGGGCAGGTTGGTGAGGGTGAAGTGGCTCTAATGCATTCTAACCCTAACAGGAGGTTCTGTTCCTTATAATGGTGAGTCTCTAGAGGGTGACACCTAAGCTACAGAGTGAAGAGTAGGTGGCATACCTCTAAAAGGGACATGGTTATGTTCTGTGACTATTACACTCCTCTGGCATTTAGAAAGAGTCACTGCAGGCAGGCTTGGGGCATCATGAAGGGTACTTAGATATTGGAGCCCAGGGGACCTGAGTTCAGATTCTTCACCTGCCTATGGTAGTTTTGGGAACTTGGCCCAGTCACTTGTCCTCTCTAAGCCTCAGCTTCCTCATATGCAAAATAGGGGCAAGACCTACCTCACAGGACTGTGAGGTCATAGAGGAAGGGCTTGATACAGTGCTACTTTCCCTGAGACATCCCTTAACAGCAAGGAGGAAGTCATTATTATATCATATTCATGGAACAGATTCTGTGTGCCAGGGAACTCTTATAGGTACTTTGCTCAAACAATACTCAGAGTTAAATATGATCAGGACCCCTTGTTTAGCTGAGAGACTTGGTGCAGCTGAAGGAATTGGGAGGGCCAGGACTTGAATTTGGGTCTATCTCTAAGATTTTACCCTAATCATAACACATTATGCCAAATTGCAATTCATGAACTGGCTTCAAAAATGCCCTTGATATTCCCAATGTGCTCAAGTTAAGGACCATGCCTTCCTGTGCTGTTATTTTGTGTTTCTCTGTGAAGCCTTTCCTAACTTTCTTTCAGTTTAAGGATGGCTGGTTCTAGCAGGAATCAGACCAGATGGTGCTCAGGTTACTCCCTTTGCCAAGGATAGGCCTCCCTGCAGTGCTCATGCTCACGTCTGCTCTGCCAGGCATTCCTTCTGGCCTGGGCCAGGCGTGAGGGAGGCAAGATCCCTTGATACCTCAACTTCCAGGCTCCAAAAGGATGGTCTCTGCTTCACACTCATCCCCACCCACCCATCCTGGACCCTAGCAAAGGAGTCACTTCATACTATGGCAACACTCATTGTCACCTAGAAAGTGCTTCCCCAAATGCTTAGCTCACACCAGACCTTGGCAAATGAGCCTCTAATTCTTTTTTATTTTTTAAATGTATTTTTAGTTGTTGATGGACTTTATTTTATTCCTTTGTTTATATGCAGTGCTGAGAATTGAACCCAGTGCCCCTCACATGCTGTGCAAGTGCTTTACCACTGAGCCACAACCCCAGCCCTAATGAGCCTCTAATTCTTAAAAGCAGCCATGCCCCTTCTTTACTAGATTGATTGCAAAAACCTTCCAAATTGCTGACCTCTCTCTGCATCTGTGAGCCCCATTTTCTCCCTAGCCAACAACCAGCAACCACTGCAATTGTGAGAAAGGCCATCCTCACCACCAACTCCCAGCAGATATGCAGCTGTGTGCTCAGGGGGCCCTGACTCACAGGACCAGAAGCCAGGATAACTGCTTACTATTCAAGGCAATGAGTTTTATGCTCGTTTTCAATACTGCAATTGCTAACTTTATCTCACTCTTAAATGGGAACTAGTTATAACAAAGACTCACAGAAAGAGAATTTTTGGTTCTTTCTGTGTTCTATTCCAGCTCTGGAACTTGGGATGGAGACTGCATAGGATGTTGGCAAAAAACAGGCTGGGTTTGAATTCTGATGCCCCAGAGTTCCCCCTGCCCCTTGCTGAAGGTGGTACCCATGGTCTTGGGCATGCTCAGCAAGCACTTGACCCCTGAGCTACATCCCCAGTCCTATACCAGCATCTTAACCTTTTCTGAGTCTCAGTTGTCTCATTAAGGTTCATGATTATCTATCCCCCTCAGGTCACTGTGAAGACTTGTGCAAAATAGATGGAGTTTTTAGTTGGTCCTGAAATCTAGCAGGTTTTCATTCAAGGGTGGCTGCTAAGAAGTGTGGCATTGACATTTATTAAGTGTTTGCCTTCAGAGTTGAAGCCCTGGCTGCTATTCCAAACTCAAGGTAACATCATCAGGGGTTCATGGAAGGTAGAATAGTCAATCCCTTCTTCTCTATGTGTAATTGTTAATAACTAAGGCTACATAAAGCCTAGTGGGAAGAACTATGGTGGATACCACAAAGGAGGGACACAGTCCCCCTATTTCTAGGCACCTGGAAGGTGGGAGGTAATAATGGGGGAAATTGCTTTTTATCCTTTCTAACTGGTTCCCAACATCCAAGCTCCTAAAGCCCCTGGAACTTCCTGACCCATGGGGTGAGGGGAGCATGTTTTGTTATTCACAACAGCTCTTTTCAAAGGCACTTGAGTTGTTAATGAGATGCCTCTTGAGAAGATGGGGGCTGGTTGCCTAGGGAACCAACTGGGGGACTGGAGGGTTGGAACTTTCAGCCCAACCTCCTTTAGGAGGAGAGGGACTAGAGATGGAATTTAATTACCAATTACCAATGATTGGATCAACCATGCCTATATAACGAAGCCTTCAGAACAAACCCTACACACCTGAGTTCAGGAAGCTTCCAGGTGGATGGACCCATCGTACATGATGGTGGTATGCCCAGGAGCTCTGCAGCTCTTCCCCAGGACCTTGCTTTGTATATTTCTTCCATCTGACTGCTCCTGATTTGTATCCTTTGTAATTAAATAGTAGATGTAAAGAGTTTTCTTGAGTTTTATGAATCATTCTAGTGAATTATTAAAACTGAGGATGGATAGTGAGAACCCCTGAACACACGTGTAGTCAAGGGTAGAAATGTGGATGGCCAGGGCACCCTTTTGCCACAGACAGCAGAAGTTGGAGGAGTTTTGTGGGCTTAAGACCTTACTTAACCAGCAAGGTCGATGCTAACTCTGGGCAGTTGGTATCTGAACTGAATTGAATTTTTCGGTTCTCAATTGGTATTGGAGAATCCAAGAGAGCAAGACAAGTGTCTAAGGGTGGCTGTCCTCCCTCCAGGTATAACCTTTCGAGGACAGGGCCTGCCTCATTCCATTCTGGGCTGGTGCCCATGACAGGGTTTGGAGAGAGCAGGTGCTCAGAGGGGAGCAGGAATGCAGGACCACACAGGGCAGAGCCCCAGGAAGCAGCGGCAGCTACATCCACAGCATGCTCCCTGCTTCTCTTAGCACATTGAAAATTTTGAATTTAGTCTCTGCTGATATTTTGAAGGGTTTATGAGAGATCCTAATCCAATAAATTTGGACACAATTTGTCACACTCATGGGTATAGCTGGGCACTTTGGGCTGGCTGAGGAGGCACACAATGGCTTCATTCAGATCACCTGGAGCTCTGATTAACAAGTCATATGGTCTGACTATGAGGCTGTCTCAGCCTGGAAGAAGGGGCACAATATGTCCTTTGCAAAAGGAACTGCCTGAACTTGGGGCCCTGGCCCTGCATATGAGTTGCCTGAAGAATCAGTCCCAGAGGAAGGACTGAATGCACTGTTCTGGACTCAGAGAAAGGTGGTCAGCAGCCAGAGCTGGCAGCACTGGGACGAACATCTGGTCTTTCCCTGTTCCTTGCAGTGGTCAAGCAAATCAGTCTTGGGAGTCCCTGGGGTAGCTGATGGGCACCTCTCTGCTCAGAATAGCCTTGCCTTCTGTGCTGAACTCACAGAACCAGCCCTGACATACTTATGAGTGCATTGTGTTAAGCCCAACCTCCTTTAGGAGGAGAGGGACTAGAGATGGAATTTAATTACCAATTACCAATGATTGGATCAACCATGCCTATATAAGTAAGCCTTCAGAACAAACCCTACACACCTGGGTTCAGGAAACATATTCAGCATATACTCTTAGTGAATGTCACCATCATCACATTAGCAGTTACATTTGCTTAATACCCACCATGAGCCAGATGCCACTATTCTGGGTCACACATGTAGCAGCCCAAAGAGGTTTTGTCAATTTCTGTTTGTAGAAAAAAGTAGGGTTCAGAGGGGGTGTGTAACATGTTCAAGGTTACTGGCTAAGAGCTGGCAACTCAACCCCAGCCTGTCAGGTTAAGTAAACACCAGGTGGTCCCCTTCTGTGTGGATATGGAGGACCAGCACAGGTGTCCACCATATGCACCTGGAGCTGATTGTGTGCTTTTTGGCTCCACACCTCCACCCCAGAGATCCCAAACTAATCCACAGCCCCAGAAATATACTTTTAGAGCATTTGATTCTTCTCAGTGACCTCTGTTGGCAAATTTAGAGGATAAGGACTTTTTGAAAGCAGTAGAAGCATGAACTTGGGAATTTAGGTTAAAGCACATTCATAACCAACAGGATTTCATCACAAAATGAGTCCTAACCCCCTTCCCATTCTCTGTGTGGGAATCATCTTCTTTGGTGCAGGTAGTAGCATGGGGGGGCAATGGTGACATGTGTCCCAGTAAAGGAACATAGCCCACCTTTCCATCTATCAACCCTGGCACTCTGAGCTTAAAGAAGCCTGCTTTCCTCAAGAGGCAGCTGTGGTCTGATGGTGGCAGAGTCCCTGATCCATGAGTCTGCTCCAGAAAGTATATTTTGCAGAGAAAGGTGCATTCACTGCATTGTTTGTAACAGTAAAAATCTATAGATGACCTGAAGTGGGATCTGCTGTTTCCACCCAGATGGCTTAAGACTGAAGGGTCTGGCACCCAGCTGCTGATGCATGGTCCTAAGCCACCTCCTCCACTGGGAATTTCATCACTTAAGGTGTGCTCTCTTCCTGGAGGAGCCACAACCAATAGCTGGTCATTGGGGGGAATAGAAGCCTGGCTTTCTTGTTCTGACTAAGGACAATGTTAAAGCCCTCCCCAGCCTCAGAGCTAAGTATGGAGTGGACTGAGGCTTCTAGAAACCTACATGGCAATGCAACTAACTCCTCCCTCTGCTGGGTCCTGCTTCCTGCTCTCTCCAAGGGGCCAATGCTGATGATCTTCCTCTGGGCTCATCTCCATCTCAGCCTCTGCTTATCAGGGTATCAGCCTCCAACACACCCTAAGGCTGATCGGCAGGATGCTGCTGACCAATTGTGGGTAAAGTCACAGGGTAGATGCTACAGAGCTTGAGGAGCTGGTGGTTAAACTGTGCATGCTACCATTTCACTAATGTTCTTAACTGAAGGAAAGATGCACACGTGTGTTAGTTTTCTGGACATAACAATAGCTATTTCTGGAGAGTGGGAATAGGGCGTGGAGTCACTTGCTTTCTGCTTTACAGTTTCCTATGCTGTCTGAATTCTTTTCATGAACATGCAATGATAATCAGTAAGGCTGCATGCCCGACTCCTAGTGTTGTGTCTCTGTTTCCACCATCATTCTACTTTTTTAAAAAAATATTTTTAATTATAGGTGGACACAATACCTTTAATTAATTAATTTATTTTATGTGGTATTGAGGATCAAACCCAGTGCCTCACATGTATGAGGAAAGCGCTCTACCACTGAGCCACAACCCTAGCACTTGACTTTGTTTTTAAAAAATTCCCAAAGGCCACAGTTCAAAGGCCAGAGATTAACAGTAGGATTCTATTGTTTATATGGAAGGGAAGATCTATTTATTCAGTATTTACCCTGTGCCCTTCAGTGAACTGATTTTTTTTTTCTTTTCAGTAGTGGGGATTGAAACCAGGGCCTGACTCACACTAGGCAATTGCTCTGCTATGGAGCTATAGCCCCAGAACTTTTCATTTTATTTTGAGACAGAGCCTCACTAAATTGCTGAGGCTGGCCTTGAACTTGTGATCCTCCTGCCTCATTCTCCTGAGTAGCTGGGACTAAAAGCATGCCCCACCAAACCTGGTCAGGACCTTGTCTTTACTAAACACTGGGCTGAACTAGTCTTTAGGATGGGCTTGGAAGTCATCTAGGGCAGATCTCTGAAAGTCCATTCAATGGACATCCATGTTCCACGTTCATCCCTGCCTTTCCACACCACCAGGATGCTGTCTCCTCTGCCCTTGTTTCTACAGTGACTGGCTGGTGATATCGCCTGCCAGCCAGCTAACTGATGAGAGAAGCCATTTTATACCACTAACTCAGTCATATTTTGGGTGGCCAGAGGGGCACATTCAATTTCTGGGGTGGATCTGATGGCTATGACCAAGGGATGTGGTCAAGGTCCCTAAAGGCAGAGGTAGAGAGGATTCAGCTCAGATATGGGCTGATTTCCTTCTTGTGGCTTGATAGCTATGTGCCTTGGGAAGTCAATGAACTTCCTGATTCTCTGTCTCCTTATCCTGCCACCAGACAGCCCCTCTCCACCCCCACAGAGCTGGGCTGGTATTAAACGAAGCCACACAGGAGGCAAGCTGCAGAGGTGGAGGGCCATGGACCTCACTGTGGTTTCCTATTTCACAGCTGTTCTCAGGGTTGTCATTTCTTCCAGATGGGCAGGATCAGAAATCATCACAGGAAGCTGGTCTCCAAGGAAAGCTGCTGACTCAGCCCTTATTTGATTCAGCTGCTGGTGGTGGGCATGTGTGGGCTTTGCTTGGCTTCCTGGCGGGCATCAGGACACAGAAGAGATCAGGACACACACAGAGGGAAGACCAGTGCATCTGGCAGACATCTGCTTAGACACTTGCCCACAGCTCTGCTCAGCTCTGGGCACAAATTCTTAACTCTCTCTCAAGACCAACAGCCCAAAGCCCAGGACAGCAAGAGGACTGAACTGTGTCCCCCCAAACTCGTAAGATAAAATCCTAACCCCCAGTGCTTCAGAATGTGACTGTATAGGAGAGGGGCCTTCAAAGAGGTAATTAAATTAAATGACGTTATTAGGGTGGGCCATAATCTAATGCTGTCATCATGAGAAGAGGAGATGACAGACAGACAGACACACACACAGATGATTATGTGAAGACATAGGGAGAAGCCAAGGAGAGCGACTCCAGGAAAAACCAAACCCACTGAGACCTTGATCTTGAACTTTGAGCCACTAGAATTATGAGGAAGTGAATTTCTGTTGTTTATGCCACCCCCCGGGCTGGTGTGCTCTATTATGGCAGCCTGGGGACACAAGCAGCTGCTCTCCCTCCTGCTTACTATGAGCAAGGGACTTCTAGCACCTGTGGGGGCTCCTTCACCAAGCAGCAGGCGAAATGAGCCACTTCACCTTGTTTCTGGAACCTTCTGTCTCCTCTTCTCCATCCCCTCCTGTGCACTGGGGTGGGTGTTTTCCTGGACCCCCCATTCTGTATCACTCAGGTCTGTCTAGCTCACACGCTCCCTTAACCTGCACAAGGGAAAACACCTGGGGGGTAGAGGCCACAGCTTGTGGCGCAGCTTTGGGTATCTGTGTCATTTGCCTTGGACAGCTGACTTCAGCCCCAGCTCACTTCCTTCTCCAGTCTCTCAGCCTCGGGCTCTCTCTGAAACCAAAAGACCCTGCTGAGCCCCAAGCAAAGGAATGCAGCCCAGAAGTGCCGGCCAGCTGCCCATAGCCCTGGGTCAGCCTTCGGCAGAGGGTGAAAGGGAACAGGGTGTTCCTTCTGGGACATCCTGGGAGGCAGGCCACTGCTTTCCAGAGCCTCTGTGGAGTGAGCCTCTTGATGTGGCAATAGCCTTGACACTGGCTTCCTTTCTTCCATGTGTCACTCTCCAGCCCCCTCAGTCCTGCTTCCTGGCATCACCGTCCAAATAAACCACTGTGTCCAAGCTCTTGCCCTAAGTCTGCTTTTGGGGAGCCCAAGCTTATACACAGTGTCACCACATCCTGGTTGGGGGTAGGAGGGAGCCACGCTCAGCAAGGTTGAGCTTCAGAGTCCTCCCCTGTAAGAGGGGAACATGACCGTCTCACAGGCTGGCTCCAGGGGTTCAGGGGTAGTGCTCTGCTGGAGTGAGTTGTTCACTGGAAAAAGTGACCTCAGTACTATTATTTATTATTGCTTTTAGTCTGGTAGTGGCATCAGGTCCTGTCTCTCTTCCTTTTTTGATTAGAAAGAAGAAGAAAGAACAGGGGCTTCCTGATAATGGCTGGGATGTTGGCTTAATTCTGAGAACTCCTCTGCAGGAAGGCTGGAGTGGGTGGACAGGTCAGTCAGAACAGCTGCCTCCATACACATTTTGCTGCTATCCCTGCCAGGGTAGCCTGCAAGAAGCTGATCCTCCAGAATCCAACCATGCATTTGGACAAATGCTTCTAAAAGACCACTGCCCCAGGCACCCACAGTTCTGAGACTGTAGATGAGGACAGGTCCCAACACAATGAGGAGGGATGAGGGTTAGTGGGTAAGAAGGAGCCAAGGATCGTTGCTGTGTGAAGACAAGTAGCAGGCATCACTCTTCACCCACAGTGCTGTTGTTTAGAGCAGACCAACAGGGGCATAGGCTGACAGGGGACATGAGAGTATGGATGCATGTGTGGATGTATGGATGGTGGCTGGGGGCTGGGTGGTAGATAAGATGGAAGGATGGATGGGTGGATGGGTAGAGTGTGGATGGATGGGTGGTGCTGGGATCAATGTGATGGGATGATGAGGTGATAGAGTCTACTGGAAGGATGGATGAGGAAGGGCTCATCTATCCCTTCCCCGTTCCCTCTCCCAATGGTGTCTCTCCCCTCTGGGCTGCCCAAGCCAGTAGGCTAGAACTTGACCTGCCTCCTTCCTTCATACCCTTCCACAGTGTCCAGTCACCAAGTCCTGTGTGTTCTACCTTCTTAGACTCTTTTCTGTCTCCACTACCACTATTTTGAACCAGCTTCTCACAAGCTCTCTCCTGGACTATTTAAATGGACTTCTGCTCCATGGGTCTCCCTGATCTGACCTTTTCTACTTTTGCCCATTTAATGCCCCTTGTAGAGCTATTCCATTAGGAACTTAGAGTGACTGCCAATCTACCCGCCTTTGGTTTCCCTAACAGAAACTAGAGGAAGGTTTGTGACATAGCTTTGTGGCACAGCATGGTTAGGCTGAATGATACTTTCCAGGACTTCTTTTCTTGTATGTTTCCTGTTAGACTGGCCCACGGGAAGCTTCTTGGGAGATCTGAGAGACAGAAGGGAAGCAGTATACATACAGTTGTCACTGATCAGCAGATTCACTTCACCAGCATGAAGCAACAGCTGGACCTGCCATTGCTCCACCTTCCTGTGGATCCTAGTGAAGCTTCTCTGACTCCTGGGCCAGGGATGTGTGTGTGAGTTTGTGTGTGTATGTGTGTGTGTGTGTGTGTGTGTGTGTACTTGGCTTTAATTAATTAATTAATTTTGGTACTGGGGTTGAACTCAGGGGCACTCAACCACTGAGCCACATCCCCAGCCCTATTTGTATTTTTAAATTTAGAGATAGGGTCTCACTGAGTTGCTAAGTATCTCACCATTGCTGGGGCTGGTTTTGAACTCCTCCTGCCTCAGCCTCCCTAGCTGCTGGGATTACAGATGTGTGCCACCGCCCCTGGCTGTGTGCTTAATTAGCTTTATGATGAAGGGCCCTAACTTCTATAGGATGACCCTGCATCTCCTAAACCATCTTATTACCTTACTGGAGACTGTCCTCAGTGACTCCCTTGTCTAGCACAGTCAAGCATTGTCCATTCTTCCCTCATTATCTCTTGAGCTTGCTCTATATTCTTACTGACTCAGGATCTCAGCAAGGTCACCTTGCCATTAGTCCACCCTCCATGCTATTCATTGTTTCATATATTCACTCAACAGTTATTAAACATAGACAACACATCAGGCATAACTCGATTGTGCAAACACTGTGAAAACAGCCCTAACTTTCCCCCTTCCCCTTATTCTGAGTGCTGCTTGTGTAGGGACCAATAGGGAGATAGCAATAACACTGCAGAGTGAGGCCTATATCCTAGCAGGAGAAGGGACACAGGGAAACTTGAAATAAAAAAGTAGGAGGCAACTGCACACCTGTAATACCAGTGACTTGGGAGGCTGAGGCAGGAGGATCACATGTTCAAGGCCAGCCTCAGCCAATTAGCAAAGCTCTCAGCAACTTGGTAAGACCCTATCTCAAAATTTAAAAAAAAAAAAAGGGCTAAAGATGTGGCTCAGTGGTTAAGACCCCTGAGTTCAATCCCCAGGACCAAAAAGAAAACAGCAACAACAAACAAAAACACAGTAGGAAGAACTTCCTGATATGACTAAATGATGATGTCAGAAAATTCTCTCCTCAAAAACACAACTATGAAGCTGAACAAAACTGACAGACACCTCACATGGACTGCAGAAGCAAGCAGGAGTCTCCATCCTCATATCAAATAAAGTAGACTTCAAGCTAAGGTCAATCAAAAGGGATAAAGGTGGACATTACCTACTGCTCAAGGGAACCATACACCAACAAGACACAACAATCATAAATATATATGCCCCAAACAATGGAGCATCTATGTTCATCAAACAAACTCTTCTCAAGTTCAAGAGTCAAATTGACCACAACACAATAATCTTGGGTGACTTTCACACACCTCTCTCACCACTGGATAGCTCTTCCAAACAAAAGTTGAATAAAGAAACTATAGAACTCAATAACACAATCAATAACTTAGATTTAACTGACATATATAGAATATTTCAACCTGCATCAAGCAGATACACTTTCTTCTCAGCAGCACACGGATCCTTCTCTAAAATATACCATATACCATGCCACAAAGCAACTCTTAGCAAATAAAAAAAAAAGTAGAGATACTACCATGCATTTTATCAGATCATAATGGAATGAAATTGGAAATCAATGACAAAATAAAAAATAAAAATTTCTCCATCACCTGGAGACTAAACAATATGCTACTGAATGAACAGTGGGTTACAGAAGACCCCAAGGAGAAGATTAAAAAATTCTTAGAGGTAATTGAGAACATAGACACAACATATCAAAATCTCTGGGACACTATGAGAGCAGTACTAAGAGGAAAATTCATTACATGGAGTTCATTCCTAAAAAGAAGAAAAAGTCAACAAATAAATGACCTCATACTACATCTCAAAGCCCTAGAAAAAGAAGAGTAAACTAGCAGCAAAAACAGCAGAAGGCAAGAAATAATTAAAATCAGAGCTGAAATCAATGAAATCGAAACAAAAGAAACAATTGAAAAAAAATGACAAAACAAAAAGTTGTTTCTTTGAAAAAAATAAATAAAATTGACAGACCCTTAGCCATGCTAACAAAGAGAAGGAGAGAGAGAACTCAGATTATCAGCATACGTGATGAAAAAGGTAATATCACATCAGACACTACAGAAATACAAAGGATAATTAGAAATTATTTTGAAATCTTATACTCCAATAAAATAGAAGACATTGAAGAAAGACATCGACAGATTTCTTAAGTCATACAATTTGCCCATATCGAGTCAGGAAGATATACACAATTTAAACAGACCAATATCAAGTGAGGAAATAGAAGAAGCCATCAGAAGCCTATAAACCAAGAAAATCTTAGGACTGGATGGATACACAGCCAAGTTCTACGGACCTTCAAAGAAGAACTAATACCAATACTCTTCAATTTATTTCAGGAAATAGAAAAAGAGGCAGCACTTCCAAACTCATTCTATGAGGTCAATATCATCCTGATTCCAAAACCAGGCAAAGACACATCAAAGAAAGAAAACTTCAGACCAATATCTCTAATGAACATAGATGGGAAAATTCTCAATAAAATTCTGGCAAACTGAATACAAAAATATATCAAAAAGATTGTGCACCATGATCAAGTGGGATTCATCCCAGGGATGCAAGGTTGGTTCAACATATGGAAATTGATAAATGTAATTCATCACATCAATAGACTTATAGATAAGAATCATGATCATTTCAACAGACGTGGAAAAAGCATTTGACAAAATACAGCACCCCTTTATGTTCAAAACACTAGAAAAACTAGGGATAACAGGAACATATCTCAACATTGTAAAGGCTATCTATGCTAAGCCTCAGGCCAACATCATTCTAAAAGGAGAAAAATTGAAGGCATTCCCTCTAAAAACTGGAACAAGACAGGGATGCCTTCTTTCACCACTTCTATTCAACATGGTCCTTGAAACACTGGCCAGAGCAATTAGACAGATGAAATAAATCAAAGGGATATGTATAGGAAAAGAAGAACTTAAATTAGCACTATTTGCTGACGATGAGTCTGATGAGTCTTTTTTTTTGGAGAGAGAGAAAGAGAGAGAGAGAGAGGGAGAGGGAGAGAGAGAGAGAGAGAGAGGAGGAGAGAGAGAGAGAGAGAGAGAGAGAGAGAATCTTTTTTGTAGATGGACACAACACAATGCCTTTATTTTTATGTAGTGCTGAGAACCGAACCCAGGTCCTGCCCGTGCTAAGCGAGCGCTCTACTGCTGAGCCACAATCCCAGTCCCTGACGATATGATTCTATACCTAGAAGACCCAAAAAACTCCACCAGAAAACTTCTAGAATTAGTAAATGAATTCAGCAAAGTAGCATGATATAAAATCACACCCATAAATCAAGACATTTCTGTATATCAGTGACAAAGCCTCTGAGAAGGAAATGAGGAAAACTATCCCATTCACAATAACCTAAAAAAAAAATAAGATACTTGGGAATCAACTTAATGAAAGAGGTGAAAGATCTATACAATGAAAACTACAGGACCCTCAAGAAAGAAATCAAAGGAGACCTTAGAAGATGGAAAAATCTACCTTGCTCTTGGATAGCCAGAATTAATATTATCAAAATGACCATACTACCAAAAGCACTATACAGATTTAATGCAATTCCAATAAAAATCCCAATGGCATTCCTCATAGAAATAGAAAAAGCAATCATGAAATTTGTCTGGAAAAATAAGAGACCCAGACTAGCTAAAGCAATTATTAGCAGGAAGAGTGAAGCAGGTGGCATCGCTATACCAGACCTTAAACTATACCACAGAGTATTAGTAACAAAAACAGCATGGTATTGGCACCAAAACAGACTGTTGGACCAATGGTACAGAATGGAGGGCACAGAAACTAACCCACAAAATTACAATTATCTTATATTAGACAAAGGTGTCAAAAACACGCACTGGAGAAAAGATAGCATTTTCAACAAATGGTGCTGGGAAAACTGGAAATCCATATGCAACAAAATGAAATTAAACCTCTGTCTCTCACCATGCACAATACTTAACTAAAAATGGATCAAGGACCTAGGATAAACCAGAGACTCTGCGTCTAATAGAAGAAAAAATAGACCCTAATCTTCATCATGTGGGATTAGGCCACAACTTCCTTAATGACTCCTTTGGTGCAAGAATTAAAACCAAGAATCAATAAATGGGATGGACTCAAACTAAAAAGTTTTTTCTCAGCAAAAGAAACAATCTGTGAAGTGAACAGAGAGCCTACATCCCTGGAGCAAATCTTTACTCCTCACACATCAGAAAGAGCACTAATCTCTAGGATATATAAAGAACACAAAAAGGTAAGCACCAAAAAAAGAAATAACCCAATCAACAAATGGGCTAAAGACCTGAACAGACACTTCTCAGAAGAGGATATACAAGCAATCAACAAATATATAAAAAAGTGCTCATCATCTCTAGCAATCAGAGAAATACAAATCAAAACTACTCTAAGATATCACCTCACTCCAGTCAGAATGGCAGCTATTATGAAGACAAACAACAATAAGTGTTGGTGAGGATGTGGGGGAAAAGGTACACTCAACATTGCTGGTGGGACTGCAAATTGGTGCAGCCAATATGGAAAGCATCTGGAAATGGAACCACCATTTGACCCAGCTATCCCTGTCCTTGGACTATACCCAAAGGACTTAAAAACAGCATTCTACAGGGACACAGATACATCAATGTTTATAGCAGCACAATTCACAATAGCTAAACTGTGGAACAAACCTAGATGCCCTTCAGTGGATGAATGGATAAAAAAAATGTGGCACATATACACAATGGAATTTTACTCAGCAATAAAAGAGAATAAAATCATGGCATGTGCAGGTAAATGGATGGCGTTGGAGAAGATAATGCTAAGTGAAGTTAGCCAATCCCCAAAAAAACAAATGCAGAATGTTTTCTCTGATATAAAGAGTCTGACTCATAGTGGGGTAGGGAGGGGAATAGGGGAGGAATAGATGAATTCTAGATAGGGAAGAGGGGAGGGAGGGAAAGGGAGGAGGCAGAGGATTAGCAAGGATGGTGGAATGTGATGGACATCATTATCCAAAGTACATATATGAAGACACGAATTGAGCGTCAACCTACTTTCTATACAAACAGAGATATGAAAAATTGTGCTCTATATGTGTAATAAGAATTATAATACATTCTGCTGTCGTGTATTTAAAAAAATTTTAAAAATCCTGACAAACACAACCATTTTTGTATGCTGAAAATTGACCTAATGCATGAAACAGAAAAATGATTCTGCTTGAAAAACTGCTAAACTCTGGGTAAAGCCAGTACAAGTCTTGCTTGGGGCTACTCCCACCTCACTACCCTCCCTGTTCAGTCTTCCCAAGGATTCTGCCCCGGTGGGGCACATCATGGGAAGCAGCTGCCAGTTGGAATGGCTCATTTAGCTATGAGTGATGGGCAATGCCCACACTCAACTGCATCGTCCGTACCACTGACCATCTTGGCAGTGGGCAGATGGGGAGGACCAGTGCTGCGTTAGTCTGGTTGCCATCGTGGTTGGGGCAGGTGTAGTCCAGCTTGGTCTGTGTGCATGTGGAAACCAGAAGGGGCCTGGAGTGCCCACTGATTCTTGCCAACTCTTAAGTCTGTGGATATTTGCAGAGTAAAAAGGAAGAACAGAGCCAACCTTACACCAATCTGAATGTTGAGATAATTTCCCTGTCCACACACTGTCAGAGAATAGGAGCCTCATTGCCTCCAGGTTTGAACAAAATATCTGTCCATTCACTGGTGGCTACTAAATTGCACAGAGACAGGGGTGACCTTAGAAAGCCAAGTTTAAAAGCAAAAACAAGAATAAAAAGCAAATAAAACAGAGACACTATGGCTGCATGCGATGAGGGAGACGCATTTCACCAATTTAGCCCAGGTAAGTTACCAAATAAATAACGCAACATTACTCATGTGGGAAAATCATAATCCAGAGTTCCTACGATACACAAACTGATTGAGAGGAAAAGAACTGAAAAAAGATAACCCATTTGAAAATGATGATAGGAATTGGGAATTGACCATATTAATATATAATGAAATAATGGGCAAAAAATAAAAGCATTTACCAAGGAAGATATATAAATGACTAATAAACACAGAAAAAGATGCTCAACATCATTAATTGTTACACCAATGCAAATCAAATTCCCAATAACATATCACTTTACATCTAGTAGTATGGCTACAATAAAAAAAGATAATAGCAAGTGTTGGCAACGATGTTATTCATATAATGCTGATGGGAATAGAAAATAGAGACTTTGGAAAATATTTTGACAGTTTCTTAAAAATTAAACAAATTAAACAAACTTACCATATTATCCAAGAAGAGAAATTAAAACATTTATTCACAAAAATACAACACACACACACATTCACACACACACACACACATATACACATATAAATGTCCATAGCAGCATCATCCAATATAACTCCAACTAAAAACAACTCAAAAGTCCATCAGCTGATGTGTGGATAATAATGTACATCTATATAGTGGCATGTTATTCAGCTCAAGAAGAATACACCACTGATATACACAGGAACATGAACGAACATCAAAAACCTTATGCTGTTTTATAGACAGGGAATCACATGGTATGATTCCATGTCTAAAATATCTAGAAAAGGCAAATTTACAGAGACAGAATGTGAATCGGTGGATTTGGGAGTGCGGATTAATTGCAGATGGGCAGAAGAGAACTTTGTGGGCAACAGAAAGGTCCTAAAATTGGATTATGGTGATGGTTGTTACTACTCTATATAGTCACTAAAAATCATTCATGTAGATGGGGAGATTTTATCATATGTAACATATACTAATAAAGCTGTTAAAATACATAAACAGAATATAGTAATAACTCCTATGGCTTGTCTCTTGAATGTCCCCCAAAGATTCATGAGTTAAATGCTTGGTCCACTAGGCAACTACTGGGAAGTGGTAGAGCCTTTAAGAGTCAGGAGGTTTTTAGGCCTTTGGGGATGTGACCTTGGTCCTTGTGGACTTTGGTCCTTTCCTCTTCTCCTTAGCTTTCTGGCCATGAGCTGAGTGTCTTTGCTCTACCACATGCTCCAGCCATGATGGGCTGCCTTGCCACAGGCCCAAAGCAGGACAGTCATTTGATCACTGAAGCCTCCAAAACTGTGAGCCCAGATAAGCTTTTTCTCTTTGTAGACTAATTATCTCAGGTGCTTCATAATAGCAGTGGAAAACTTGTGAATATAATAACAAGTGCCATGTAGACAAATAAAGCAGAAAAGGAACACAGGAAAGTTGGGACCGAGATGCAATTAGTCTGATGACTGGTGTGGCCACTGGCATGATCATTAGTATTCCAGTTCTCCCCTTCTAGGCACGTGGTAGGACTAGACTTCCTGAGCCCCTGATAGTTCAGGCAGTGGCTAGTGTGGACCATAGTTGACATCATTTCCAGGATGAGGATTTATTTGCAAATGTGAGACCTTCAAGAGCTTGCTCTCTTGACTCTCCGACCTGGAGACTGGCAACTCTGAGATTATCGTTACTCTGTCAGCTTGGGTCTTTGAGACACTGTGATGGGCAGGATCCACCCTGTCACCAGATCCAGGTGACCTGTGATGTGGTGACTGTGTAACCTCTTCCACTCTGACTCAAGCAGTAAGAGGAAGACTCAGCAGTAGGGGATGCTTGGGTGGATGTCTCAAGGAGGTGACTTTGTGAGCTAGGCAGCCATCTGGGGAAACGGTCCAGAGGGCAGGCACAGTGCATGTGAAGCCCTGGTACATCTGAACAACAGCGAAGAGGATGATGAGATGGGAGAGGGTGGGCGGGATGGAGGAGAGGCTAGCAGGCAAACTGTGAAAGATGTGGGAATCCATGGGGGATGTGTGGAACAAGTGACAGAGCTGACCAGACTCAGGTTTACAGAGCCTCCCTCCAGCTGCAGTATTAAGAGGAGAATGAAGGGCCAAGGGGGAAACAGGGAGACCGAGGAAGAGGCCTTTGTAAGAATCCAGGTGAGCACTGATCTCTCACCTTCTGCCCTGTCATTCTTCCTGAAAACCATTCTGATCAGATCAGTCCTATTCTTAGAACCTTCAATAGCTCCCTATTGCCCATGAGAAAGGCCCAAGTTTCTTAATATGACATCTACCTACTGTCCCTCTTTTATTCTCCACTTCAGTTCCCTTCTTTCCAATTCTCCTGTTCCTCCAGGGCACAGTCCAGCCTCCCTGCCTCCTTATATCACTGCCATCTGTGGAAGGGTGGGGAGAGAGTATCCTCTAGGGAAAAGCTGAGGGCAGCAAAGGCACAGAGGCAGGGGGAGGACGCTGTGGAGCACCCCATTCCACACTCCCCTCTGGCTTTAGCCCTGAAGTTGACTAGTGGGCCAGGGTGTTGGGGACCCATAGGGATGACAGGATTCAGAGAGACCTTCTCTTTCTGGATGCTGTGGCTGGGAATAGGCAGAGTCCACTGTCTTTCTTATTATGACAATAAGTGACTCCTTGTGGGAGGGGTAAAGGATGTCTGTCAGCGGCAGCTACAGGAAGAAGCCACCAGTCCTGGGAGTGGACCAGACAGACCAGGGAGCAGAAATTGGCAAAGCTGGTGAGAAAAAGAGGCTGCAGTGGGTGTGACCTGGCAGAGCAATTCCACAGGGAAGCCAAGGGCCTCCCAGTGATGGGGCCCAGGGCAGTGCCTGTTGCTGGGTGAGGGTTTAGCACAGGGATCACCAAGACTGGCTTCTGGCTTCCTGTTAGAGGGGAAGTTCTGGCAGATGCTTGACTTGGTGAAACTGTGGGCAAAATGTAAGGTACAACAGCACCACTCAACCCTTAAGAACTTCCCTTTGCCCCGAGTTTCTGGAAATGTCCGTTGAAAGCAAAGTCAAGTTCCTCAAGAATTACCCACAGCTGGGAGAGATAAGAGGCCTAGACAATCAGGCAACTAACAACCGGGAGGAGAAGCCACCTCCTCCTGTGCTCTCTTGAAATGGCACGGCCCGTTTTACAAAGCTGCCAAAGTGTTTGAGGTCGGACAATCCTTTAAAATTTAATCCAGTCAAAGGAATGAAATATCGATACATGCAACTACATGGATGAATCTTGAGAACATTGTGGTAGGTGAGAAAAGCCGGAGGTAAAAGGAGATGTGTGACTGTTTATAAGACATCCCAAATAGGTAAATCCACACAGACAGAAGACAGACTGGTGGCTCCTGCGGGCTGGGATGAGGAACCTGAGGCATGAAATGTTTTGCAATCTTGGTGGAGTAACAGTTGCACAAGGTGAATATATGAATTGCTACTGAATTTTACACTCTGACAATGGTTAATTTTATGTTATGAGAATTTCACCTCAGTACAAACACTAATTCAATCCAATTCATTAAATTCATGTATCTCATGCAATATTCCCTTTATTCCTTTCTCAAAGGATTGGCATCTGCACTGCAAAAAGCTGATCTCACCTTCTCCCCCAGCCCCTAATTTCACCCGTGGAAAGTAAGATCCAGGGATGTTAATGTGAGACAGGTTCTCAGCTCGTGTCCAGCCCAGAGTTAGAGCCAGGCTCCTGGCCTCCAGCCCACCTCATTCTCATCCCTGTGGATAGAGAGCCTTCTTCCCTAGCCCCATAAATATCCACTCCAACCACAGCAAAGGAGGCTGTGTGGAGTCGGAGCCCTCCCTGGGCTCCATCTGCTGCTTCCTGACCCTGACTACACATAACATCCATCGGGGACTTAAAAAATATGCTGATGTCTGGGATCCACCTAAGAGCCATTAAACCTGAATCTCCAGAGGAGGAGCCGGAAGATTTTTAGAAGCTCTTCCAGTGACTCTCGCATGGAGCCAGGGTGGGGACCACTGACCGTCTTTCTCCTGCCAGCATCTGGAGTTTCACTCTTCATCATCCCAAGGGTGCTCAGGCCCATCACCTCATGCAAGACCTACCCAACCCGCTCCTTCCTGCCTGTGACCCAGACAGCACCTGCACAACTGACCGGAAGAAGATCTGCATGACCCAGCATCTGTGTGATACCAAGCCACCACCTGCCTCTGAACAGACAGCAGTCCTGCCACATCAGGTGCTGTATTGGGGGCTGCTAAGCCATCCTCATCCTTTCTAAACTAGTTAACCACCAGCCTGCATGTTCTCAAGCAGGGATCCGGCTGCACCATGTAGTCCTTACAGGTACTGAATGTCATCAGAGTCCGGAGCCACCAGAGCCCAACACCCCCAATAATCATAGTTGTGTTGAAGCCTCTGTTTTCAGGCACACACATAGCAGCTGCCCTGGTTCAGGGGCAAATCCTGGGCCAGCAGCTGGTGCCCTGAGCTGAAAGAGGGCAGGACCCTGCCCACCAATGCTGTTTTGTCCTCTCAGCCCACGAGACCAACATGGCACCTTTGGGGGCCCCGGTGAGCCCATCCCCCAAGGAAGAAGTCAAGAGCAAAGGTAACCATCCCTCCCCACAGAGGATAATAAAATTCTTACTGAAATATCTGGCTGCGAAGGTTTTTCTTTTGCTGGAAGCTGTCGGCAGCATAACGAAGCTGGCAATCTGTGCAAGTTTCTTCTATATCCTTTTTATAAAGCGCCAACCACATCCTCAAGCAGACAAGCTAATTCCTGTTTTCCAGTAACAGATCTTCATCTATAGAAAAGAAATATATTTAGAATGCCCTTTATCTGGTGTTTTCTTGGATTTCAAACAAGACGTTCGCTGTTAGGAATTAGTCCCTTAGAAGAACATATACCCTGGGTTCTCAGAGCAGTCTTGGAGAAGTTACAGAGCCTCTGGGTATCAGTTCCTCCGCTCTGTAAAATGGGACCTATAATGACAACCACCTCTCAGAGTGAACTGATGTTCAAGGAGGAAATAGGGGCTTTGTAAACCGCAAAGTCCTCAGTGCACATCAGCTGGTACATTTGATTTGTTTTCAATGAGCTGACCTGGATTTAAGGGGAGCTGTGTTTCCAGAGAGCCTTGAAAATGAGTTCAACAACAACACTGCAATTTTGCATGTGATTTCAGTTTACATGTACAACCTTCCACTGGGGCAGGCATTTGTCCTGTTCTAGGGGAGAGCAAGGACTTGTACCCATGCTCAGATTCAGGGATAAAGCCCAGGAAGAGAGAGCCAGGGTCAGACCCTCACCCCAGCACATCAGCTGGTAAATGTGCATCTTCTCCATTCCATTCTGCAAATCTAATGTCCTTATACCATAAATTACTATTGCGGACAACTGAAAAGAAAAGTCTCGATTATGAGGTAGACAAATGACATCCAGGCAGCCATCAACATCACTAATACAGTGGTCCTGGCCGCCTGAGGCAGAGCAGGCTTTAAGGCGGTGGGTACAATGTTGCCCATTTAAATACACACAGGCATGTTTCTATGGGTAGAAGAGCAACTCCAGGGAGGACTCCCACCAGAACATTCTTCCTGTCACCCACCTGTCTCTGGGCTGCTGCCTCTGCTCACTGAGCTTATATCACATTTGTGATTATAAAACCCATCGCTTTTATTTAGCATAGCCAGTCCTCAGGGTGCTGGAAGTTTCCAGCCCTAGGCTGGGGGGAAGCAGATTTGTCTTTCACCACTCCCAGGAAGGGTAAAGCCTGGGGCTGCCGGCTGCTGGGCCACGCTCAGTGGACTGTGTGGAAGCAGAGTCCTCTTGGCCATGCCTTGGGGATCTCAGGGCAGTTCCTGCAGTCAGCATTCTCCAGGGAAGCATTGGGACAGAATAGAGAAAGGGGCCAGCCTGTGCCTCTGGGGATCGATCTGGGGCAGCTGAGAACAGAAGGAGTCAGTGGTCAAGTGCTAGACCTACAGGGCCCAAACCTCAGATGCCAGCATGTCCTTGGGCCCAAGAGAGCAGTGGTTTGGCTGGCACAGGTCAGAGTGCAAGCTGAGAAAGGAGTCCCAAGGAAGAGAGGCAGGAATGGAGCCAGGGGCAAGAAACCAGAGGAAGGGAGCATTAGCCTGAGAATCCCAGAGCTGGGGCAGACCTTGGGGATCCTAATGAACCCAGAGGGACATATCTCTATATGCTCTAAGCACTTGGGGCTGGGAGGACAGTAGGGAAGACTAGGGAGTGAGAAGAAGCCCACCCCATGACCTGGTGTAGTCGGAGTTTTAAAATTAAAACTCTAGATCCAACGTCAGTTTTTTCCTTTTCTAATTGTGTGAATTTGGACATGAGCCAGATTAAGCAAATAAAAATACAGGATGCCCAGTTGTTCTGTGGTATAAGCATGTTTTAAACAGAGCATGGAATATAATTGGTTCAGGAATGTGTGGGTTAGTAGCCCAAACCAAGTCCATGAGGAAAGAGGAGATATTTGAAAGAATAGGGAGAGGCAGCTTCTTGGCTCTTCTGAGGAAGATACTGAAAGGTAGGCTCTTTTCTTCCTGCTAGACAGACTAGAAGAAATATCAGCTAAAAAGATACTCACCATTGATCTGAAACACTACTCAGATGTAACTAGGTGCCTTGCGTTTTATCTGGTGACCTTTATGCTTTCTGAGTCAAAAAGCGGATAGTATTACTATCCGGAAAGAATCTTTCAGTTGTGGTAAACAAAAAAGCTGGTTAAAATTGATTTCAGTAATAAGAGGGATTTATTGACTCCGTTAGCAGGAAATGCCTAATAATTTGAGCTTCAGGTGTGGCTGGATCTAGCAGTTTGACAATATCAACAATATCTGGGTTTCTGGGTTTCTTTGCAGTTCTCCTGTTCGTTTTTGGAGTGTCTGCTTCATTTTCAAACAAAGTCCCCTTATTTTTAAGAAATGCTGGAACATGCTTCAGGAGCTGATATTTCTTCTGTCCTATTCAGCAGGAAAAAAAAAAGCCTATTTTTTAGTATCTCTCTCAGACATGCTGGGAAGCTGCCCCTCCCTTCTCTTCCAAATGTCTCCTTTTCCCTGATGGCTTTGGTTTGGGCTACAAACTGACCCATCCCTGAACCAATGCAAACCAGTGAGATGTGTTGATTGGTGAAAGCCAACCTGGCCTCATCCTTGGAGCTGAGTGGGGCTGACTTCCCATCAGGCTCTTGGGCTGGCTTTAGAAAAGAGAGGGATGCCAGAATAGGTCAGAATAGGTGCCGGGAAGCTGTGACCAAGGGGAGGGGAGAAGGGCTTAAAAAATACAGTCCACAGCAGGCTTGGTAACCTCAGAGGCAGAGGGGGACAAACGGACTGTGCTCCCATTGCCCACTCCAGGGTTCCCCTCACTCATTCTGCAGCAGGTTCAAGAGCAGGTTGTACCCCAATTAAGCCCAGCACCCAGCTCCCAGCCTGCTGAGCATCACTAGGAAGGGCAGTCACTGGAGGGACATCTTGGGATGACTCAGCCAAGAACAGCCACGCTGGCACTGGCCACATAGCAAAGAGGATCACTGCAGGGGCAGGCAGTGGAGATGCCTGGTCCTCCTGAACTCAGGCCAGTACTCCTGTACCCTGTATCACCCCACCCCCCGCAGTGCTAATGAGAGCTAGCACTTATTACGCATTGACTGACTACTAAATACATTGACCTTGGGACTGACAGCTCCCTAAAGTGGGTATTACAATGGAATTGTGGGGAACCCCAAGTCACAGTTTAACATTGCTGAGGCGGGGGAATTGAAATCCCATCTTTCAAGAACGGACATGCACCCAGCCCTGATGCCCCAGGCTGGCCTGGCCAAGTGCGTTCCCTTTGGTTCCTCATTCATCCCCTGCAGGGTTCTCTGCTGCATGCATGTGAGAGAATAGGGTAATACACTCCTCACCCCGGTCCCCACAGCATCCGGGTCCTGACAGCAGGGATGACCAGGTGTCCAGGAAAGCGGCTGGGTGATGCTAGGCAATGCTGGACCGGGGTCTGCTCACCTGGAACTGGGAAGCCAGGCGTCTCCACCTCTGTTTGGAACCTGTCTGGGATCCTTCCTTGCCTGGAGGGAGCTCTTGGTCTCCTGGCGCCCTCTTCTCATCCTACAGAGCTTGGGATTTGGCCCTGCCCCAGGCCACCATGTGATGAAGGAGCGGGCAGGAACAGGGGGGTGCAGCCCAAACTGAACATCATCAAGCAGGAACCAGGTTCCCTGGCTCCTCGGTGCCTCTGGGGATGATGCGTTGATGACAGCCTTTGGCCTGTTAAGAGGCTGCAGCAGCCTGGGCGGCTCAGGAAATGTTCCCTGGCAAAGCTAACCTCTGCCGGTAAGGGCCGGGCCGGGCCAGCGGCCGAGGCAAGGCTAGGTTTACCTGGTGCAGAGCGCCCCCTGGTGTCCATAGGAAAGTCCTGCCGCCCACGCTCCTGGACCTGGGCCTTGCTAACAGCACCACCCTAGTACTCATCCCTCCCAGCCTCACTTTCCCAAGGGCTACGCACTACTGGCAGGATGTGTGGGATTCCTGGGCCTTTCTACACGGAGTCTTTTCACTGGCAGCGGAATTCTTACACCGAGCATGCTTCTGTGTCTCCCCGGTGGGTAGGAATTTGGGTCAGAGAAATTACCAGCAGGTTTCAAGGGACAGATCTGAGCCCCCAATATCACTTGAATCTCCCCACTTCATAGGCTGGGAAACTGAGGTCAGAAAATCTCAGCACATTCTGCAAGGTCCTAGAACTTTAAACAGCATCGTTGTCATTTGAAAGTCAAGGCCCATGAAAGGACAAGGCAGGTGGCCCTCACTGACCTGGCTCCTCATAGGGCTCTGGTGGGCAAAAAAACTCCCAGTGTCTGCGGGTGGGCTGACCCTATAGTCACCTGGATTCAACATGGTCACCATCTCTTGTCCTCTCTGACCAAAGCAAGGGTGGCTAGCTTTCTGGGAAGCAAGGTCAAGGTATCCTGTTCCCAGACCCTGCCAGTACCCACAGCTCTTGGAGGAGAAATGGGGCAGGAGGGGCAAAAGGACAGTCAGTGTAGGGAATGAATGATTGGGTCAGAAAGATGGGGACTGATTCAAGAGGAAATAAAACGTTAATGCCCCAGAGCCCTTCCCCCTCCTGCAACCTGTTGTCAAGCTTACCTGCTACCAGGGACTTGTTCCTCCTGGCAGGGGTCTGTTAATGAATGCCCCTGGGGCTGCTCCCTTTATACCAGTACCCCTGGGCGGCCTTATTCCAGCCCTTGGATCATTCCACCTTATGGTCACTAGTCAAGTAGGCAGGATAGGGGAAGAGAGAGCCTGAGAACAAAGGAAATCTAAAGCCTATAAAAGGGGCAGGACACCCCCAATTCTTTGGAAACCAGCTCTGGATCCCCTTCTCCCTTGGGAGAAATCGATCTCTGTTCTAGCCTTTAAATAAAACTTGCCTCAGTGTTCCTTGGGTGTTCGATCTTCATGCCGGGGAATTGGTACTCGGTCCTGATTCTCATCACTGGTATCAATGGCATGGTCTGAGACACAAAGGATGAAGGCCTGAAAGGCAAAGTCAGGCTTGACTCCTGCTGTGGACTCTTTGCTGGGTCACTGGGTGAGTCTGCAACATCTCTGAGCCCCATTACCCCATCTGTAAAGTGCAGCTAGCAGACCCCACGGGTCTGCTAAAGATCAAGTGCAATAAGTCTTGTGGAGCACTTAGCTAAGTGCCTGGCTTGAAGGAAGTGCTCTCTGCTCCTCCCCAAGGTCAGAATGACTCAGGCAGTGGCCTCTGTCAGAGGCACAGGGCACAATTCCTCCACTTTCTTCCATCAACAGCAGCAGGAGCAACTAGGTCTCCTGCGCCTTGAGAAACCTTCTGTGTTTTATTAACATGGCCAATGAAGAAATAGGCCACTGGCACAACCAACATTCCCAGGTGACTTTGGTGCCAGAGTTTATGTGTGGTTTAAAGGGGAGTTGGTGGCAAGTGGTGGAGAACATGGTCATACTTATTGTTTAGTAGGTTGGATCCTGGTGAAGTGGCACTATGGGGAACAAGTGTCTAGATTTTGAATGCCCCTTTGGCCCTTCCAGAGTCTTCCTAGGTGACTGGGTGGGAACCCACCATCCTAGCCAAAGGTCTGGAACTTGTCACCAGCAGTGGGCTGACTGACTTCTGTGGAATTAGGGAACTATGTAAAGACTCAGGGGTTTTTGACCCCCCTCCCCCGCCACCAAGGTGGCCATGAGAGGTCTCTAGAGGCCTCTGTTCAAGGTACCATTGAATCCTAAGCAGTCATAATTCTTCTGAGTCACACTATGATCAGACTTAGTATTAAGAATTTTGGGGGGACTTCTGCGTGTTTTACATAACAATGTTGTTTTCTTCTCTAACTGATATAACTTTTTAAGAAAGGATGAATTGATTTAGATGTTTTACATGCGTGAATATTTGTCAATGCTAAAGTCCAGGGATTATTTCTACCTGGTTTTGAAAAGGGCTTCCCATCCTGCAAACTTGTACAACCACTCTGGAAAGCAGTATGGCGATTGCTCAGAAAACTTGGAATGGAACCACTACTTGACCCAATTATCTCACTCCTCAGCATATATCCAGAGGACTTAAAATCAGCATACTATAGTCATGCAGCCATATCCATGTTTATTGCAGCTTAATTCACAATAGCTAAGCTATGGAGCCAACCTAGGTGCCTCTCAACAGATTAATGGATAAAGGTAATGTGGTATGTATACGTAATAAATGAAATTATGGCATTTGCAGGTAAATGGATGGAACTGGAGAATATCATGCTAGGTGAAATAAGCCAATCTCAAACTGAAGGCCAAATATTCTCTCTGATATGTGGAGGCTAACACACAATAAAGGGGTAGGGAAGGGAAGAATATAAGTTCAGTGGATTAGACAAAAAAGGAATCAAGGGAACGGAGGGGGGAGGGCAACAGGAAAGATAGTAGAATGAATCAGGCATAACTTTCCTGAATATAAGTTTCCTGAATATAAGACCAGTGAAACTCTACATCATATACAACAAGAATGGTATCCTAATTTAGAATGTTACACTACATGTATGTTATAACATGTAAAAATACACTCTAATATCACGTATAACTAAAAATAACAAGTAAAAATTTAAAAAAGAAAGAAGAAAAGGGCATCCCATTACTGGTAGAAGAAACGAACTAATTCTGAGGTCCTGAGAAACCAACTGTAATTGGCACTTATGGCCATGAGATGGCGCTCTCAGCACGTTGTACAGGGTGTCTGCAGGCTTCCAGCTGAGCGCTCACATAGGGTCTGAGGATGCCCTTCTGCTTAGGAGGGACTCAGTGTGCTCCATGGGGTCCAAGGGAATCATTTGGAAAGTGGCCATGTGAAATGCTTCTGGGGGATCCAGGGCTTGAAATGGGGTGAGGCAAGTAAGGCATGTAGAGTGCAAATTTCAGGGGGCCTCTGAGTACCTCTGTGCCTCACCTTGATACAGGGGAGATGCTTTGGTCTCAGCCCCGGTTAGGTAATGTCCACACAGCTGGAGCACTAAGCCCCAAGTCCACCTCTGAGGCTGTGGCCAGGATAGTCAGAAGAATTTTCTGGGAGTGGATTCAGGGGAATGGACAAGGCCTGTTCTCAGGGGAATGGACACTAGCCTGTTCTCAGTCCCACTGAGAGGCTACGTGAGCACGGCCGCCAGCCCCAGGGAGGGCGGCAGAATGTAATTGCTGAGCAGGGCATGGCCCTGAGGTCCCTTTCCTGTCTGCAGCTCAAGCTTGCCCCAGTCTTTTGTGGCTCCTGCCCATGTCAGCTCCCACAGAGACAGGAGGCCCCCGTGGAGCAGCGTACTCCAATAGAGGCATGGAGGCCACAGCGTGGAGTATGGAGGCTGGCGGGTCTCTTCCCAGGGTCTGGGTCCTTGGTGACATTGGGGAAGCTTGTGTTCTATGGACAGTTGATGCAGCCTGCACTGTGGCTGTGGAAGCTGGAAGACAGAGTGGAACCAAAACTAAGGTGTGAGAAACCAGATGCAGAGGTGGACAAAGAAATCTGTACACACGGACTGGGGTTGTGGCTCAGTGGCAGAGCGCTTGCCTCACAAGTGTGAGGTGCTGGGTTTGATCCTCAGCACCACATAAAAATTAATAAAGATTTTTTTTTAAAAAAGAAAGAAGAGAAATCTGTAAACATTGTCGTACATCTAAAGCATCAGTGTGCATGAATAATGAGTGTCTCACAATGCAATGACTAATAAGAATATAGTGACTTGGAAGAGGAGAATGGGGAGAATTGGAGCATCAATGCTCCTGGGTTCTCTGGGCTTTATGTCTGTGTGTGTGTGTGTGTGTGTGTGTGTGTGTGTGTTGTGATGGGGATCCAACCCAGGGCCTCACATTTGCTAGGAAAATGTTCTGCTTTAACTCTAGATGAACACAGTCCAGTAGAGATATAATATGGGTCACATGCATAATTAAAAATTTTGTAATATCCACATTTAAGAGAAACAGGTAAAACTGGTTTGGTAACATTTTATTCCATGCAATATATGTAAGATATCATTTCCTCATGGAAGTTACAAATATTATTTGTTGAGACACTTTATATAAGTCTTTTTATGCCAAAGCTTCCAAATCTGGTATGTATTTACATTTACGATACATTCTAATTTGAAGGTAAAATTTCCATTGGAAGTATATTTCATCTGTGACTAGATTTTACAAGATTTACAGTTGTAGAAAAAGATTCCCAAGTTGTTACAAGATTTTCAATGTTTAGACTATCTATGCTTTTTAAAATTAAAATTGAATAATATAAAAATTTAGTGGCTTAGTTGACCCAATTTCAAATGCTCAATAGCCGCATGTGACTAGTGGCCCTCTTGCATTAGATGGGCAGCAATTGATATTTAAGAGTCCTGTATTCATGGTAAGAATTTAAGAGTAACAAGTAAGAAATAGAAATAGAATGTACAACTTCCAAACCAATAGAGGGGGATAGAGACAACAATAAAATCTTAATCCAACAAAAGGAAGAAAGGGAAGGAGAAAAATAATGGCAAACAAAACACAAAAGGCAAAAATAGGTATAAATATACCAGTAAACATAGTAAATGCAAACAGATTAAACTCATATATTAGATGGAATTTTAAAAAATTCAATTATAGTATTTGCAGAGACTTAAAAACATGAGCACAGAAATATCAAGAATAAATAAATGGAAAAAGATATACCAGACAAGTCGTCCCTAAAAGGAAACTAAGGTAGTGTAGTAATGTTAATAAGAAACAAGAAAAAACAAAGAAAAAGCTTGATTGGGCATAAGGATTGTCTTTATAAGATGAAAAAAAGGAATAAATCATAGAGACACAAAAGTCTTGAACCTTTATAGTCTATATGGTTTGGATATGAGGGGTCCCCACAAAAGCTCCTGGGTTATTGAGGGAACATTCAGAGATGACGATTGTGAGAGCTGTGACCTAATCAGCCCATCTTAGTTTGAATGGACTGCCCAGGTGGCCCCTGTAGGCAGGTGGGGTGTGGCTGGAGGAGGGGGTCCCCAGGGCATCTTGCCTGCTGCTCCTTCCTCCCACCAGCCCTCTGCTTCCTAACGACCACAGGCAGAGGTGCTCTCCCCTGCTGGGTCCTTCCCTTAGGATGGACTGCCTCACCTTGAGAGCCATGAAGTCACTGTCTGAAGACCAAGACCTCTGACACCATGAGCCCAAACCAACCTTTCTCCTATAAGTTGTTCTGGTTGGATATTTTGGTCACGGTGACACAAAAGCTCACCCAAACAGTCCTAACAGCCTAAGCTAAATGGAAGGAAAGAAAGCAAACACCAACGTGTGACACCATGAGAATCTGACAAATTCACCATCTTAGTGGAAATCTTACGACAGCACTCAGAGAAACAGGTTGGGCACAACAATAACAAATTAGCAGAGAAACAGAGGTTTTGAGCAACACAAAAATCAGCAAGTTTAATATACTTTGTGTACACAGAAGCTACCACCTTATGGAATGTTCACAGAAATGAGCACTTGCCACTTTACAGGGGTGGTTCAACAAGACTGGAGGATCTGCAGTTCCACATTCTCTAACCCCAAGGCAATAAGCTTAGACATCAATAGCAAAAAGAGACCACTAAAAATAAGGGACATCCAGGTGAACATGAACAGCACTCTTCTCAGTCATGTCTCCAGGGAGATACTGGAATAAAAATTACAAATGATTTAGAATCCAATGCAACACAAACCCCATTTTGAGACTTGTTATATGTAGCTAATGTGGTACTTTGAAAGGTGTTTAGGACCTTAATGTGCATATTGGAAAGTAAGAAAAGTTGAAAATTCATTAACTGAGCATTTAACTCAAAAGAAGTTAAGCAAAAGAGAGCAGTTCAGTATTTTTCTTTCAAGTTTAGCTTTGGAGGGGGCCAGAGAAATGAGTATTTCATGTTCTGCACAACTTCTAACTCTTGGGGTTCCAAGTTCTTAGTCTGGGCCCATTCTCATCTTATCCATTTCTACAGTTTAAAAATATCATCCAGCCTCCTGGGCCCCAAATCAATGCCTTCACACTGAGGCTTGTCTCCCAGCACCCTTTCCTCACACCATCTAACTCTCACCCACTGGCCTCTGGAAAATAACACGCCAAAAAGCACGTGTCTTGACCTGCCCCAACCTTGTCCCTCTTCTCCATGTCCAAAACCTAGGAACTATTCTTGACTTCACCTTCTGACCCATCCCATGAATAAGACTATCAAAACCCATCCTTTTGTCTCCATCTCTACTCTTCTCACCAGAGACAGGCCACTGCCATTCTTGCCTAGTTTTATCTTGGGATCTTCTGTTGGCTCTACATCTGCTCTATCACCCCCAGGCTATTCTCCATGCAGCAGTAAAAGGTAAATTGGAATTTGCTATTTTCCAGCTTAAAAATACTTCAATGGCTTCCCCTCAAGTCCAAACTGGTCCTCAAGCCCAAACTCCCTGCCAGATCTTAAAAGGTCCTCTCCAAGGGTCTTGTCCTGGTCCACCCTATTCCTTATTGGCATTATGCTTTGGGCGTTTCAGTCATCTAACTCCTTTCCTGCCCCAGGGCCTTTGCTCCTGATCCTTCCACTTCTTGAAATGCTTCCCTTACATTCTTTCAATGAACACTTTTTAGTTCGCTGAATAAAAAATGCATACCAGCCTGTTAGTACAAGGATTTTTAAAATCCTTATACCATAGTTGAGGACCACAAAGCCTAGAGAGATTGAATTATATTTTAGGGCATTTTTGGTTGTAAACCTAATGGTTGTAGCAAAACCTTTAAGATGTTTTCTTACTGGCCTACTGTGGAACCTGCTCATAGTCCTGAAACCATCACTGAGACTGGGCAGAGAATCATCTCCTGTGGCTACACAATTGCTCTGGGGTGGGATCAGCTCTAAACAACTTCACCTGGAGCAAGAGAGAGTGAGGGGAGGCTCTTCAAAACAACTTTATTTGTATCAGCCCCAAATTGAGATAGTCAAGACATATAAAAGGGTAGATATTTGAACAAACTGTGGTATATCCATGCCATGGAAACTACTCAGTGATAAAAAGGAATGAACTATTTATACATGCAACCCCTTAGATAGTGTGTGTCAGTTTTTCATTGCTGTGACAAAATACCTGAGAAAATAAATTTAATAAAGGAAAAAAAGTTTATTTTGGCTCATGTTTTCAGATATTTCATTTCCTGGTCACTTGATCCTATTGATTTGGGCTTGTGGCAGCAGTGCATCATGGTGGGAGCTTATGGCAGAAGAGGATGCTCACCTTATGGCAGCCAGGAAGCAAAGGAGAGTGAGAGAGGAAGGGACTGCAGCCCCAATATCCTTTTAAGGATACTCCCAATGACCTAAAGTCCTTCTACCAGGCCCCACCTCTTTAACTGTTCACCACCTCCCAATAGCAGCACAGAATGGGGACCAAGCCCTTAACATGTAGGTCTTTGGGGGAGTTTCCAGACACAGACTATAACATATGGATCTTGAGGACATTACAGAGAGAGATAGAGATAGAGAAAAGTGAACCCCACAAAATCCCATACTTCAGAATTCCATTTATATAACATTCTTTACGTGACAAGATTCTACAGATGGAAAACAGACTATTGGTTGCCAAGAGTTAGGGCCGAAGGGGCAAGGGGTGTGTGTGACTATAAAGGGATAACACAAGAGAGTTTGTTGTGGTGACGAGGTGGTTCTGTATCTCAATAATTATGTGAATTGTGTGTGATAAAATCATAGAACGACACACACAAATTGTGCAAATGTCAGTTGGCTGGCTTTGCTAGTGCCCTATAGTTACATAAGATGTGGCCTTTGGAGGAAACTGGGTAAAAGATACAGGGAACTCTGTACTATTTTTGCATGTCCTGTGAGTCTAGAATCATTTCAAAGTAAAATAAATACCAAAGAGTGAATGCTCACTTACAGCAACTACATACATTCCTAATGAACTATGCACATTGCACATTTCATAGAAAAGTCTTTCTTGTTGGATGTTAAAACTACTCATGCAGACTGTTATTATATTATTTTTAAAGACTTCTCTAAAAAATCAAAAGGCAAATGTGTATAATAAATATAAAAATTCAAGTAACAAAACTAAATTTGCATAATGATTTTAAAAATATATGATATATATAAAAACTTGACAATCACAGTGTTCATTTTCCACCTAGTGGACAGTGTGAGAAGCCTGTCACACTTTATGCATGTGACATTGTATGTCTAGAACTGCACATAGGCATTTCTGAATAAATGAATTGTGTTTTTGGCGGTGCTGGGGATTGAACCTAGGGCCTTGTGCATGCAAGGCAAGCACTCTACCAACTGAGCTATATTCCCCAGCCCCCAAGTGAGTTGTTTAATAGCATGAAATATTTCCAGGCTGCTGTGCAGAAAGAACCACTGTGAATGTTGCCATCATGTATAAGTGCCTGTGGGACTGTGGATTTGAACTCGAAGAGAAGCAAGAAAATGGATGCCTGCCATTACTGAAAAATGGGATTTTGTTTTTGGAGAAACTACTATGTCCAGGTCTGAGAGGAAGCAGTTGAAAGAGTCTTTCTATTTATTCCATATTTAATTCCCCTTAGACATAAAAGCCATGTCCATGCCAGCACTTGAACCACCTATAAATCTAATCCTGAACCTACATACCAAATCTAGGACACCCAAATGACATTTTTTTTTGGATAAACATAGAGATGAGGGACCTGCACATGCTGATCCAGCTAGCAGATATTTAGGGTCAGACCCCAGGTTCAATTGAACTAGAAGTGGCCCTGCATCTCCAAGGACAGAGACACTCACCCAAGCATCCCTCAGCAGATGTGTGCTGTGTGTGTCTGGGGGACTTCTGGGGTGTGAGGCCTAAGTCAGAGCCCTCCTTTCCTTCCTGGACAGGTAGCACTTTCTATCAGCTCTCAGGGGCACACTGGGTCTCCATGGCAACCTGTTGCCAGGTTCACACCTACCCATCTGGCAGGCCAGCTGTTAGATGACAGGGAGGCTGCTCTGCTCTCTTTGGTCTCCCTACAGGAGCAGCACATGATGCTAAGGTTCAGGAGCTTTTGGGGTGATGAGCTGGGTAAGCTTCTCTGTGGGTCCATAGGTGCAGAGCCCCGTGGTCATGCCTTATGAAGTGGAGCATAGCCTTCCTACAGGGAGACTCCGGGCTTGCTGTCCCTGGGCTAGGGAGCTATTGCTGCAGTTGGCTGGGAGTTTAATGCCACTCTGAAAAGCAATGGCAAGGACTTCAACTAATCCTGCTTCTGGATGAGCTTAAACTAGTGTTTCTTTGAAAAATGTGTTCTCTGTTTTAATGTCCATCACTGTAGGGGATGGGGGAGAAGGGACAGTCCTGTCCCAGAAAGAATGAGGACAAGACATGTCCCTCTGTGCCACCATTCAGTTTGTGACAATTTCCTCCAGTATTTTATCTGTGGGTTGATTTTGCCTTGGATGCAACAATGATGCTGATTGTAGATGATGTTGAAGACCCACTATGTGTCAAGTTCTATGAACCATCTCTTTGCTTTCTTACGAACTCCCAAAGAAAAAAGTTGTTGAGGTCCCCACTGTACTGATGGGAAGCTGAGGGATAAAGAGCTGAAGTGAAGTGTCTAAGGCCAGGCTAATGAGGGACAGAGTCGGTGCTCACAGCCACAGCACCAACTGTTCTTAAACTGACCGATATAAACCAAGTATTTCCTTATGGTATTAGAAGGGCCTATGAATGTCTATAGAAGATGCAATTTTAAAGTCTCCTAACATGGTACACTTCAGATTATTTCCAACATTCAGAGAACAACAGCTTTCCATAAAAAATTTTGCTTTTATATTTATTTAGGTCTCCACCCAGTTCCATCACTTAAAAAGGGATTTGTGGAAGATACAGAAAAAGTCTTTTCAATATTGAATCATTTCCTTAGAATAGATTCACAGAAGAGTAAATAAAGTTTGGGGTTTTCCGCAAGAAACGTCTGGGAGCAGAATGTGATCCCTGTCTGCAGTGACAGTCACATCCACCCACACTTAGAGCAACTCTTCCCACATTTCAGCTTCTCCAGAAGCACAGAGAGGTACTTCTGCAGAGAGCTGAGCCAGATATAATGAAACTGCCTGTAAGATTTCCCTCAAAACTTGAAGTGAACCCGTGGCTGAGGTTTGAGAGTTCAAAGGTGCTCCCTCCCCGTTCCTCAGAGGCTTAGGTAGAAAGCAGAAGTGGCTTTGCCTTCTGCCCCCTCCCCATGCTCTGGAACTGGCAGTCTCTGTGCTGGCTCCACGGTGGCAGCTTCCCAGGGTCTTTGGGTGAATTCTGCTTGAGCCACTGTTGTGTTGATAATTGGTGATGAGGAGGGTTGACCCCTGCCATTAGTTCTTTTTAGTTATACATATTTATACAAGCCTGGAAGAGACCTGATCCTTTTTAGGACTCCAGTCTTGTGGATGTACACGATGGTGAGATTCCCTGAGGTGTATTCATGTCTGTGCATAGGAAAGTTAGGTCAGGTTCACTCCATGTCTTTTCCACTGTCCTATTCCTAACCCCCATCCCTTCCTTTCATTTCCATCAATCCAATTTTCTATTCCCCTCCCTTGTGGCATGTTAGCATCACATATCAGAGGGAACATTCGACCTTTGGTGTTTTGGGATTGGCTTATTTCACTTAGCATCTCCAGATCCGTCCATTTACTGGTGAATGTCATAAAGTCATTCTCCTTGATGGCTAAGTAACAGTCCACTGTGTATATACACCACAATTTCTTTGTCCATTCATTTGTTGAAGGACATCTAGGTTGGTTCCATAACTTAGCTATTGTGAATTGTGCTGCTATAAACACTGATGTGGCTGTGTCACTGTAGTAAGCTGATTTTAAATCCTTTGGATATATATACCGAGGAGTGGGATAACCGAGTCAAATGGTGGTTCCATTCCCAGTTTTCTGAGGAATCTCCATACTGCTTTCCAGAGTGTTTGCACCAATTTGCAGTCCTACCAGTAATGTCTGAGTGTACCTTTCCCCCACATTCTCGCCAACATTTATTGTTATTTGTATTCTTGATAACTGCCATTCTGACTGGAGTGAGATGAAATCTCAGTGTAGTTTTAATTTGCATTTCTCTAATTGCTAGTGATATCGAACCTTTTTTCATATATTTGTTGACTGTTCCTATTTTTTTGTTTGAGAAGTGTCTGTTTAGTTCCTTTGCCCATTTACTGGGTGGCACCTCTCTTAAGAAGCAGATATCCCTGCTGTCCTAGGCTTCCCCCAGCTCATGCATCCTTACAGCCATGCCGTCATCCTGAGTCTCACAACTGCCCATGAGGGAGGTGGGCAGGGACCAGACGCCCTAGTTTGAGATGTGAAGGCTTCTGAGGGATGTTTTGCCCTGCCAGCCACTGGAGAGGATATAGCTGGAGATGTAGCTCATGTTGGCCCTGGAACAAGGGACGGAGAGGCATTTTTCTTCATTTCCTTCTACTTTCTTTGGTGATGTAAGATCAACAAGCCTCTGAGGCAGTGCTGTGATGGTAAATGCTTAACACCTGGTTTGCAAAAAAAAAAAAAAAAAATTTCGGAAAGAAATGGAAAAGAAAAAAAGATAGCATTGAAC
>NW_026000000.1:8396872-8405024 GCF_001458135.2 Marmota marmota marmota | reverse complement strand
AAAAAAAAAAAAAAAAAAAGGAAAGAAAGAAAGAAAAAAATGCATAGAACATAGTACCTACAGATATCACATCCATGGGTTTAAAATATTTGGAACAAAATTGCATCTGTATTGACTATGTACAGACATTTTTCTTGTCATTTCCCCCTGAACAATACAGTAGAATATCCACATAGCATTTCTGTTTTATTGGGTATTATAATTAATTTTGAGATGATTTAAACTATCCATCTGAATGAAATGTGCATAGGTTATATGAAAATATTAGGACAATTTATATAAAACACTTGAGCATCTGCAGATTTTGGTTTCTGTGAGGAGCCCAGGATCAATTCCTCATGGATATCAATGGACAACTATATAACTATGTAAATATATATATATATATATATATATATACATACACACACATACATGGATAGATAGACATGTAGATATATACACATGTGTATATATATATGTAACATATATAGTGGGTGTGTATATATATATAAAATCCATGTTTATTCTAAATTAACTGATATAACTAGAGATGTAGCTCAATGTGTGAGGCCTTAGGTTCTATTCCCAGTACCACTGATTTTTTAAAAAATTAACTATTTAAAGAATGTGTAACATATACTTTACAAATAATCATAAGATATTTAATATTTGTTGTTGTTAATTCCATAAAACCAACTGATTCTTTTTTAAAAAAAACTCACATGAATCACTGTGGTATCTAGTTTTTATTTACAAAAAGAAAGCTCCAGTCCACCTTTTGATTTTGTTGAAAAACTCCTGACATTACAGAACTAAACTGAAATGTATTAATAGTCCACTCTTACATTTCCATGACAAACAGAAAAATTCATGAGCCAAAAAAAGGAAGAAGCTTATAAAACTAAATATGAACCTCAGCATTAACAACTGAACAGAGAGAGGAATTAAAATGCTTTAATTAAAAAATCACAAGTGGATAGGAAGGATAGTAGAATGAAACAAACATTATTATTACTGTGTGTATATATGTGAATGCATGACCAATGTGATTCTGCAACCTGTATATTCAGAAAAATGAGATATTGTATCCCATGTGATTCAAATGTATGATGATAAAGTGTATAGAAACTGAAAATTTACAAACTATTTAAAACCCTGACTGTTCAGAAACTACACAGATGGATCATGGGTGGTGGTGAACAGCAGAAAGGGATTTTGGATGAAACTGCATTGTTCTAGCTGCTCCCCATGCCGCCCAACTCTGAGGAAAGCCTTGTTGATTAGATACTTAGTGAAGCTAATGTTGACAGCATATCTGGTGATGGTAACCTCCTATCAGTAGATCCTTCTACTGGGTTCACGATTTTGATCTGCGCCCCAGCATTTGATGGATCTCATTGATTTTGGCACCTTGATGCCTGATTATGCAGCCAATCAAATCGTTTGGAATGCTTCATGAGAAGTAGTCTGAGCAGATTCATCCAAACCTGCACTGAATCCGGTGTTACCATGCATCATAGGAAAATGAGACCGTTGCATTACCAACTGGTGAAGTTTGGTCAAATCTGGCTGTGGAATGGCATACTGTCCTTGAATGGTATAGGCCTCTAGGGGTGGTCCTTCCAGGTCAGGGTTGAGGCACATGGACGGGTGTTGTGGGGAAAGCTCGCACTGTTGCTGCCTGTGCTGTACCTGTCTTGACCACCTGCAAAGATGACTGGAGAACTTGACAGCTTGGGCGGGTACAGGATAGTCACGTCCTTCGTGGGGGACTGGGAGAGAGTCTCCAACATGACCATGCAGATCTGTTTGACACTCAGTGATGGATTGTGGAATGCCAGCAATAGTGATGGCCTGCTCCGTTGAATTGGGGAGCATATCCCCTCCCACCTGGACTTGAGCCCCTGTACTCTCTCGTATTTCCTTAATCTTTTTTCCAATGAGAGAGACACACTGACTAGCAGACCACCAGCCTCAGAGTGACCGGGGATCTACTGGCAGCTGTGCTGTTGGTCATAGAGCTGCTGATGTTCTCTTCCAATTTGTCAATGATCATAGCAAAGGCTTTGAAGATGGCATTAGTGATAATTCTCTCAGGACAATCCCTTCTGAGATATTGATCCATGCTCCACTCTCCTCACACATCTTCTTAACTGATTCCCCTTTCTTTCCAATGACGCTGCCAACTCCCTTTCCATGCATAAGTAGCAGAATGGTGAGAGTGACATTTAATCCACCTTCAATCACATGTCCATGTCGAGCAGTGTTATGGGGAGCTGGACTTCGAGTGGTCAAGTCTTTGGTCACCCGTGGGGGTGAAAGCCAAAAATTGCAGGCCCGAGAGGACTGAGGGGGGAAAAGGGAGCGAGCGGGAAGGGGGAAGCAACCAATTCATTCTCACAGAACACTTCCATTGATTTTTGCTGAACCTGTGTGCCTATCTCGCCCAGGGTCTCAATTTAACAATGATTTGACAAATGGAATTGCATCCTAACCCACAATGTTTTGCCCAATATACTTATAGACGTAAAATCTGATATATAACCTACTGATAAGAGAGTTTTTGTTCTTACAGAGATTATATTGATTGAACTGAAGCTACTTTTTTTTTTTTTTTTTAGCTCCAGCTTTGTATAGGTTAAAACTTCATTCATGTGACTTTGATAATAGTTTTAAAATACTGGAAATGTATTCCCTCAATTTTTTGTAAGTGCCATAGACATAGCAAAATTCAAGTTTAATCTATATTATTAACATTTCTTTTACCACTTTATTATGTTTAATCAATAGAAAAACAAACCACACCCTTGTTTGTAGTGATTTCCAATTCCCATGGTGTAAATTTCCCCATCCATGGCCAATTTTAAGCTACCAACACGGTATCACCACATGCAGAGTTAGGGGGGGATGTGCAGTAGCCACCACCGTGAAGTGTTCCTATCACCAATATATAGGGGTGAACCTAATAGGTAATAGTAAGATGTAATAAAATCATTGATATGTTCTACAATATTTATTACCTTTGTTTTTAAATACAAATTATTTAATTAAAAGTTTATATAAGTTAAACTTTAAAACTTTAAATGACAGGACTTTTTTTCTCTCTGGGTCAATCATGTTGAACTAAAATTCTACAGAGAATATAATCTTTGAAACCACACTGTTGTGGATGCTGTTAATTAGTATTCTAGTTTTTAACGTCTACCTGTAGACAAAGTGAGGAAGAGTCTTTCAGTTAGCTAACACAAAAACTTAAAATCATAATGATGCAAAAATATAAAAAAAAATTTAAAAGGGGAGGAGAAAGGAAGGAAGAATAAATATGCTAGTGTTCTTATTTTTCATATTGATAAATACTGTCTTAATTTGAAACATGAAAGACTGAATATAATCATTTAAAGTTGTGGAGGAAATTACCGGCTAGACACATAAAACACAATGAACAAAGTCAGAAAGACAACCCCTGGAAGGATAAAGTAAAAATATAATTACCAAGCAAGAAGCTGTGGAAGATAGGAAGAAGATGAGAGTTGTGAGCTTGAGCTTTGTTCTTTTTCTTTTTTTGGAGGGGGACTTTAACTTGCTCGGCAACTTTAGTTTTGAGAAGAGTCCCACTGAATTGCCCAGGCTGGCCTTGAACTTGAACCCCTGAGTTCCATTACCAGTGTGTGCCACTGTGCTCAGCTAATTTTCTTATATTTTATGCCTGAAGGTCAAAGGCAGTGTTTAAAATCTATAAACATTAAAGGGACACTAGTTAATGTTGTAATAGTAATGTAAAAACAATTGCACTTGGTGATTATTTGGGAAAGTAAAAAATGGTTATGGTGAGCAAAAGTGAAGCTACTTTTTATTTCCTCTCAACTAAATTGGGCTTGCCATGTGCAGGTATAATATTATAAGTGAAAACAAAACCCACAACCCACAGGTCTACTATTACAAAGTCACTTCTGCTTCTTCCATGTTGAACTCTCTTTACTTTGCAGCAATCCCACTTACAGTGTATTTTGGTTATGACCACATGTGCAAAGATCCCAAATGGCCTGAGGCCACATTCAATCTCTTGCTCTAGTTCCCACCTACCCCTGCTAGCTGTAGTAATCCTCTGGTCACATTGGGGCGCTGCCATAGCTTGTGGCAAGTAGTCCCAAATATTCACATGTGCTGAACATTGCACTTTGCCACATGGTACATTCTCATTTAAAATTATCATGACCTCAAATTCGGAAAAAAAGAAGGCTCAGTGAGGTTAGACGCTTTGCTTAGAGTCCTACAGTTTAGTGGTTTAAATCGGCAGCTTCCTGTTCTCTGTAGCAAAGGATTAAGAGTTAAGGTAGCACATGGTTCCCCCAGGAAATGTGATGCTCCCTCCAAACAGGAAGTCAATGCCAACTTTTTTCTATCTTGTCTCACAGTCCCCTCAAAAAGGGGGAGACTGCAGTCTGCGACTCCCCAGTCAGAACCATCACCGAGGCAAGGGATGCCTGGCTCACATGGAGCAAGCCTGGCCTTTAGAGCTGTAACCACAAAGGGACCTGAGGGAGGAGAGGGATGGGGGCAGCCCGTCTTATCAGTGCTCCCTACAGCCTGAACCCCTGGCCCGGAGCTCATGCTTTGAAGAGGCCACCTTACAGTGAGTGGGTCATGGACAACAGCTGAGGGAGACAGAAAGGCATGGGGGTACCTCAGGGAAGAAGCTGCCCTGTACAGCACAGGAGGAGGGTGGAGGGACCCATGGCAACATTCTTTGGGCTTAAGAGGCTGGGGCTGGCAGGGACACAAGCGCCACGGGGAGGTTAGCAACACCCCTGGGAGCGGCACGGAAGGGTGGTGGGGCGGAAGGGTGGTGGGGCAGAAAGAGCAGTGTGGGGAGCTTCCGTTCTTAGATGTGTGAGCTCCGTCAAGCCTGGACAACTCTGTGAAAGACGCCCCCTCCAGGCTCCTGGGAAGACAGATGAAATGCAGCCAAGAAAGGAAGCCCTTTCTCCCTGCTCAGGGTTGTCCTCTGTCATGGAGTCGGGGAGCAAGCCCACGCCTGGGGCCTCTTAGCTTTGCACAGTCCCCTGTGGTCAGTGGCTTTTGGTTAGAAGGGAAGCCAGGACACTGCAGGTGGGGCTGGCTCCATGCTCCCGTAGCCACCTTGCAATAGGGCCCCTGAGGGCCTCCACTCAGGCGTGGCTCCCCCGGAATGCCCTGCCCCACAGGAACTTGTCAGAGAAGCACAGCAGAGTGTGCTGGACTGTAACAGTTCTGATAGATGGCCTGTGCCTTGTGGTGGAGAGGCCATGAGACCTGGCGGGGCAGGGACAGTGCCTGGACTGACCACACCTTGCCAAGGCTAGGAGCAAGAAAGCAAAAGGTTTAGGGTCAGAGTGACTGGGGAGTCGCAGACTGCAGTCTCCCCCTTTTTGAGGGGACTGTGAGACAAGATAGAAAAAAGTTGGCATTGACTTCCTGTTTGGAGGGAGCATCACATTTCCTGGGGGAACCATGTGCTACCTTAACTCTTAATCCTTTGCTACAGAGAACAGGAAGCTGCCGATTTAAACCACTAAACTGTAGGACTCTAAGCAAAGCATCTAACCTCATGAGCCTTCTTTTTTCCGAATTTGAGGTCATGATAATTTTAAATCCCACTGCACAGAGGCTCTGTCGCCTCACTTCAAGTGAAGAAAATCACAGCTGTTTCATGTGGATTTTGTTTTCACAAGAATTAAGTAGCGTAAGTGTGCAAAGCTCCTGTCCTGGGACCTGCTGTGGCACATCAGTGACTTCATGCAGAGTGCATTTCCAGATGCCTCCAGGGCTGGACAAGAGGGAAAGGGCTTCTTGACCCTGCCCTGCCTCTGAGCTGCTCTGGCTTCTTCCAAAAGCTGACCCAGGGAGGCATGTGGAAGAGGACCAGAGCCCCCAGCTAGCTAGGGCCTGAGGCCACACCTCCCATCCAGACTCTCTTTATGTTTTCAGTGGAGACAAGTTTTGTCTCCAGAATCCACGTCTCTGTTTTCTACCCTGGCCCCCTGCAAGATGCAAGAGCCGCGGAGCCCAGATCCCATCTCTGGCACGTTCGCTGCAGGTCTCCTCCTATGCGTGCGTTCTACTCTCACCCAGGCCCCTCAGCCTGTACACCAGGCCCTTGGGAGACACTTACTTGCTTCATCTTCTCAGTTACCACCTGATTGCTGACCCCGTTCCACCTGGGAGTTCTGCCCAAAGCCAGAATGCCAGCCTCCAGCACACAGCCTTGTTGATGCTCTTCACCTTCTTGCAAGAAGGTGAAGAGCACTAACAAGAAGGTGAAGAGCACCAACTTTTTTCTATCTTGTCTCACAGTCTGCATCCTCTCCATGATGGGGGAGTTGGCTGACACTCCCTGAGGTGTTTGATACTGGGAGGAGCTAATTATACCTAGTTCATGCAGCATAGCCCTCTGGAAATGGAAAAGCAGCCTTCCCAGATTAGGAAGAATTCTGGAAGGTCTTGGTGCCTCTCCACTGTGGCCTTGTCATGCATCCTTAGGCTGCCATCTTGGTGCAAGACTCAGCTGGGTCACACAAATGTGTCTGGGCACCACACAGATGCAGTACATGTCCCTCTCCTCCTGTGGCCTCTCCCCATTCCTTCTCCTTCACCCCTCCATGGGCAGCTGCTGTAGATATGGCTATCTGCTAAGCTGACCAAAAGCAGTCTACTCTTTCCATGGTGTAGCCCATGAATTTCCAAGTTGAACCTTGGTTTTCTTTCAGTCTTCCCAGGGTCTTCTGGCTTGGCTGTGTTACTCCTTCTGGGACCACCCCTGGCTCTTTATGCTGGCCCGTCCTTGGGGTCTCACTCATAATCTGGCTCCCCAACCTTGAGCCTGGCATTTCCTTAGAATTGACCTACTGAGTGGCCACCCTTCCAGAGCTATGTACCCACTGCTGGATATTTATGAATCCTCTTTGTTTTTTTTTCTTTAGTGTTTGTATGATTGTGTTTTTTACACACAAACAATGGATTAATTTGACTTTGATTGAGAGAGGGATCTAATTTTATTTTTTGCACATGGCTACTGGGTTTTCCCAGCCTCGCTTATTAACAGTGCATCTTTCCCCACTGACTGAGATATCACCTTTGTGCATACTAAAGTTGCATATGTACTAGGTGCTATTTCTGGATTTTCTATTCTGTCATTGCTCTCTTTTCACCTGACACACTATTTCCATGATGGAAGATCTATAGACTATTTTAACTTCTAATAAGCTTAAACTTTCCTCTTCGGTATCTCTCTTTGTTTTAATTTTTTTTTTATTATGGAAAAAACCTGAACACATATAAAGTAAACATAATAGCAAAATGAACCCCATATTTAACATCCACTTCAACCTTGGTCAACATTTTGCCTATTTTGCTTTAGTTATATTCCCAGCCATTCCCAATTTCATAGTTTTTAATGTAAAATTTTATGTACATTGAAATTCACAAATTTTTCTGCATGATTTTGGCAAATTGTTCCATGTGTGTAACCCAAAGTCCTATGAAATATTAAGTACTTTTGTCACTTTAGAGTGTTCATTAACCCCTTGCCAGAGCAACCATTGTTCTGATTTTTTTCTACCATGGATTAATTTGGCTTGTTGGAGAATTCCATACAAATGGAATCATAGCATGTACTTTTCTTGTGTATAATTTCTTTCATTCAAGCATAATATCTCTATAAGATTCATTCATGTCCCAGACAGTATCAGTAATTGTATCCTTTTAAAAGCTGAGTAGAATTCCATTTAATGAATTTATGATGATTTGTTTATACATCATCTATTGATTAACATTTGGGTTGCTTCTGCTCTTTAGCTATTCAGAAAAAAGCTATTATGGGTATTCATGCATTATCTTTGTATGGATATGTGCTTTCTTGTCTCTTGGTTAAGTACCCAGGAGATAAAATGCAGGGTTATATGAAAGGTGTTTGTTTAGCTTTATAAGAAACTTCTAAGAGATTTAGGAAAATGGTTGTATAATTTACATTTCTTCCAGAAATGTAGGTTACTTTCAGTTTCTTCACATCCTTGCCAACATTTAAAGTTGATAATCTTTTTAATCTTAGTCCTACTAGTGGATATGCTGAGATACCTCAATGTGGCTTTAATTTGTACTTCTCTGGTAATGAACAATGTATATTTGGGGGGGG
>NW_026000000.1:8357520-8396847 GCF_001458135.2 Marmota marmota marmota | reverse complement strand
CGGGGTAGTCAAAAGACATTCAAGTCTTTTGACTGTTTCTCATTGGGTAATTCATCTTCTGGGTGTTGACTTGTTAGAGTTCTTTATGTGTTCTGGATGTTTCCTTAGTCAGATAGATGCTTTGTGAATATTTTATCCCAGTCTATGACTTGTCTTTTCATTTCCTACATCAGAAGAAGTTTCAAATTTAGATAAAGTCTAGTTTATCAGTGTTTTCTTTTAAGGTTATCGGTTTCTGTATCCTGACCAGGCAACTTTTGTCTATTCTGTTGAACAGATCTTCCTTAGTTTTCTCCTAGAAGTGTGATAGCATTAGCTTTTACATTTATGTCTAGGAAAGAGTATAATCTTTATAAAAATTTGAACATAAGTTTTAATAAAAATAAGAAAAAAATTTAAAATTCTTAAGGAACCACAAAAGACCTTGAATTTTGAGCAAAAGGAACAATGTTGGAAGCCTCATACTATCTAATTTTAAAATACACTACAAAGCTATAGTAATCAAAACAGAATGGTCCTGGCATAAAACCAGACCCACTGACCAATGAAACAGGATGGAGAGCTCAGAGATAAACTCACTCATTTATGGTCAATTGAATTCCAACAAAGTTGCCTTGGTTTATCTTCACTATGAACATCCAATTCGTTCTGACACCATTTGTTGAAAAGTCTTTTGTTTACCATGAATCTCTTTTTAAAACATTTCTTCACCTTCCTTATTGTCAGTAACTGTACTTCATTTCCATTGTAAACCAGCTCCCCCTAATATTCTCATTCTGGTGGAACAAGAGCTTCCCCAAAGTTGAGACTCTTTAGGTAGGACCTCATTTCTAGTGATACCACCACATAAAGGCATTCAGAGTTGAGCTGAAGTTAGAGCTATCTATTCCCACTTCCTCAAAATAAAACCTTGGTGGTAAGACAGATGTGTGGCTGTGCATGGTGATCTCTCAGATCTGCATGGTGTGAATGGTGTGCATGAACTTTACAAGGTCAGATTGAATATGACTACCCCAAGCATCTGGCATAGTGTCAGGTGTATGGTGGTGCTGAGCAGGTGGTGGTGGAGTCAGTGGAGGTATAAATCATGAGCAGCCTTATCCAACACCTTACTGAAGCTCAAATACACAGCAATGTCAGTGTTCTGACACATACCCAAGAGAAATGCAAGAAGCCTAATGGACTTGTCCTTATGTTGTAAACTCCTTCAGAAAAGCATTCTTAGACTTGGTCCTGGTAAGCCATTATGCTGCTTGAAATGGGTTGAATGACCTGAATTTCACTAGATGGCTTATGGTTCTTTGTCTCTTTAATGCTGGGGGTGGGGGGTTCTTTTGCGTTTCATGTCAACACTAGCAAGATGAAATTGTACCTTCCAGCTAAATACTAGAAAAGTATTTTGCCAACCCTCTCTCTTTTCTCCAAGTCCCCCTGGATGTCACCAGCAGTATTTACTTTATCCCCTGCAAGCTCCAGGTGTCCTGTGGAATTGGTTTCCAGTTGTACAGGTGCTGCTGTGCTCCATCTCTGAGGAAGTGTGAACTGCTGGTGGATTCCCACTTCTTCTGTGGTTCATCATAACACTCACTGGGAATGTGGGGAAGGTAAGAAGCTCCAAGGAAGCAGCTTTCTCTCTAGAGTTGTGAAAAATTCTATTTTTATGTAAATAGTCTAATAGTCTTCTTTCTGGCTCCCAAGATGATGTGTAAAATACAGTGTAATAATTAAATGGAAAAGTGTGATTATTTTTTTTAGTACCAGGGATTGAACCCAGGGGTGCTTAACCACTGAGCCACATCCCTAACCATTTTTAATATTTCATTTAGAGACAGGGTCTCACTGAGTTGCTCAACACCTCGCTAATTTGCTGAGGCTTGGTTTGAATTTGCAATCCTCCTGTCTCAGCCTCTGGAGTGGCTGGGATTACCAGCATGCACCACTGCATCCAGCTAGTGTTTGTAATCTTTAAATGAAATAATAGTAACAGCAAACCTGACAGGTTATAAAGCAAAGCATATGGCCTGATTCTAACTTATTAAGAAAAAATAAGCTGGGCGCGGTAGTCATGTCTATAAACCCAGTGACTTGGGACACTAAGGTAGGAGGATTGCAAGTTTAAATCAAGTCTCAGCAACTTAGTGAAGCCCTAAGCAAAGTGAGATTCTTTCTCAAAATAAAAATGGCTGGTTATTGGTTCAATAGTTAAGTGCCCCTGGGTTCAATCTCTGGTTCTGAAAAAAACAAAAACAATAATAAAAAAACAAACAAGAAAAATAATAAGTCCAAAGCAAGGTAAACATGGAAGAAAAGACTAAAATGTTGTTCTAACACATGGCTATTGCTCAGCTGTTAGGATATAAGTAATTTTTATTTTATTTCTTACTCTTTACACACTTGCATACTGAATAAAATTATGTTTTATTTTAAAATTCAGAAAAATTTTGTTTTAAAATCACTAACTTTGTATACTGTCCCAAGTATTCAGTAATATTCCCTTATCTACAATTTAACTTTTTCTGTTTTTAGTTATCTGTATTCAACCATGATCTAAAAATTAAATGGAAAATTTCCAGAAATAAACAATTCACGTTCTAAAGTGCACAGGCATGCACCACCATGCCCAGCTTCACTTATTTTCATCAGGGATATTGGTGTGTAGTTTCCTTTCCTTGACATGTTGTTACTTGGTTTTGGTATCAGGTTGATGCTGGATTCATAGAATAAATTTGAAATTGTTTTCCACTTTCTATTTTATAGGAGAATTTGAAGAATGTTGATATTACTTCTTCTTTGAAGGTCTGATACGATTCAGCTGGGAATCCACCTAGTCCTGGACTTTTCTTAATTGAAAGGTTTTTATTACTGCTTCAATCTCATTACTTATGATAGGTCTGTTTACGTTTTCTATATCCTCTTGGTTCAAGTTTAGTAGGTCATATGTATGTAAAAATCTGTCCATTTCTTCTAGATTTTTCAAATTACTGAATGTAAGTATTCAAAGTAGTCTTTAATGATAATCTGTATTTCAGAGATGTCTGTGGTGACATTTGTTTTTTCATCTCTAACTTTATTAATTCAGATCTCTCCCTCTCTCTTGTTAGTTTGTCTAAAAGTTTATCAATCTCTTTTATCTTTGCAAAGAACCAATTATTTGTTTCATTGATCGTTAGTATTATTTTATACTCTTTTTCAATAATTTATGTTCTTAATTATTTCCTTCCTTGTACTGATTTTGTAATTGATTTATTCTTGCAATGTAGGAGCTTAAGATGCATCACTAATTTGTTCATTTGGTATGTTTTTTAATTTTATTTAGGCATCCAGTGCTGTAGCTTACCGCTTAGAACATCTTCAGAGTGTCCCAGAGATTCTGGTATGTTATGTCTTTGTTCTCATTTGATTCTAGAAATTTTTCAATTTCTCTTTTTTAATTCCTCAATAATACATTCATTGTTCAAAAACGTACTGTTCAATCTTCATGTGTTTATGAAATTTCTATCATTTTTCTTTGTGTAGTTTCTAATTTCACTTCATTTTGATCAAATAAAATGTAAGAAATGTTATGATTTTTAATTCATTCTTTTTATTTATACTCAACATTAGAATTCATTTTGACATAATTATAAAAGCATGGAATATAATTTGTCCTAATTCAATCCCCAGAACCTCCCTTTTTCTCCCCTCCTCCTTCCCCAGTTCAATTCCCTCTACTCTATTGATCTTTCTGCTATTTACTTTCAGTTATTTTTTTTAGTTGGAGAGTTAAGCCCATTTACCTTCAGTGTTATTATATAAAAAATATTTATTCTTTCCTTCCATTTTGATTTATTTTCAAAGTCCTAATTCACATTTCCTTAGTTACACTTCTAATGAGATTCTTCCATTCACTGGCGCTAAAGTTTTTTTTAATAATTTCATTTGCATATAATATTTCTTCCCATATATTCTTTAGTGCTGGCTTAGTAGTGATGAATTCTTTTAGTTTATGCTTATCTTGGAAGATTTTTATTTCTTCTTCAACTCTGAATGACTGCTTTGCAGGATATAGCAATCTTTGTTGACTTTTAACTATTTCTTTCATGATTTAGAATACATTCTTCCAAGCTCTCCTAGCTTTTAGAACCTCTGCTAAGAAATCAAGTGTAATTCTAATTGACTTACCTTGAAACGTGACCTGATGTTTTTCTCTTAAGGTCTTTAAAATTCTATCCTTGTTCTATATGCTACATATATTTATTATAATGTGTCATGGACAGGTTCTTTCTGGTATTGCCTCTTTGAGGTCCTGAACACATTCTGTATATTCATCTCATTCCTAAGCTTTGTAAAATTTTCTGAAATGATTCCACTGAAAAGGTTATTCATGTTCTTAGGTTATATCTTGGATTCTTCTTTGATCCCAATTACTATTAGATTTGGTCTCTTAATGTTTTTCCAGATTTCTTGTATATTCTGATCATCATGCCTTATTTTCTTCTTTATCATTGAGTTTTCAAGTTCATCTACTTTGTTCTCAATTCCTTGTTCTCAATTTCTGTCTTCTACATCATCTAATCTATTGGTGAGACTTTCAAGTAGATTTTTAATTCAATTATTGTGTCTTTAATTTCCAGGATTTCTACTTGGTTCTTTTACAGAATTTCTATCTCTTTATTAAAATGCTCTGCTGGGTGCAGTGGTGCATGCCTATAATCCCTGTGGCTCAGGAGGCTGAGGCCAGAGAATTGTGAGTTCAAAGACAGCCTCAGCAACTTGGTGAGGCCCTAAGCAACTCAGCAAGACCCTGTCTCTAAATAAAATATTTAAAAGGGCTGGAGATGTTCAATCCCTGGTACCAAAAAGATAAATAAGTATAAAATAAAATGAACATAATTTACTGTATTTACTTCACTGTATTTACTTCACTTCCTGTATTTTCTCTCTTTAAATTCATTGATAATTTTAAGCAACAGGTCTTTAAATTTCTTGCCTGGGATTTAATTTTCATTAATATTTGAGGATTCAGTTAATGGGGAATTATAGATTTTTAGAGGCATATTATTGGCCTGTTTCTTCATGTTATGTGAAATTCTGTGCTTGCACATACATTGAGATTGGGTCCTCATCCTACATATATGAAGATCCTTTAGTGAGAAGTTATCTCTTAATAACAAGCCCCAAACTAGATATATGTCTTTGCTTTGACATATCTGATCTGCATAATCAATATGCTAATTTCAACCACTAGTGCCTCCTTGAAAAGAAAGGTGCCATCAGTAACAGTGGTTATTTAAAAGCAGTGTATACTGTGCAAGTTATTATTTCTAATCTCTACAGCTCTATTGACCAAAGAGGAACATGGGTGAGAATTAATTTTGAATACGTCAAGAAGATTGATCATTAATGATAACATCCTAAATTGCACTGAAAGAAAGGACTAAAAGTTGAAAAATAGAAAATTTAAAAAAAAAATAAAGAAATGACCTTTTATCCATCAAGAAACAGCCAGAACAACACTCAACATCCCTTAAAAGGATGGCCTTGTGCCCTGTAACTGTGACTACAGGAAAAAGGTTTAATGAACAAATGATCTATTAGAATTATGCAGTCTGAAAGAGAGGGAAAGTACTATTAAAGAAAAAGGAAAAAGGAAAAATTAAAGGAAAGAGTGAGGGAAAGAAAGGAGTAAGAAGTTAGAACTTCATGTGTAAAGGATGAAGGAGAGTGGAAGGGAATGGAAATGGAAAATAAAGAGGTACTGAGAGAGGATCCAATTAATTGACAGATACCTAAAATTATACTTAAAATTAGGTATAATTTGAAAAAAATGTAAAATGTGAGTAGACAGTAGGAATCAGTTAATATGTAGTTGACATAATATCTGTCCTATAGAAATCTGTTATTTTAAATGTCTTTTGTTTTATTTATTTAGTTTATGTGGTGTTGAGGATCGAACTTAGTGCCTCACACATGTGAGGTAAGTGCTCATCCACGAAGCTACAACCCCAGCCCTTTGGCTTTTGTTATTGTTGCTGATATTTTAAAAATAGAGGCCTTTCTTTCTTTCTGGGAAATTGATTTTAGAATCTGCTAAAAGAAAGTTTGTGTAACACAGGTATCCTGGCAAGTGTTTATTTGTTCTCAGCTCTGACCCGAATGGTGGAACTTGTTAGGAAAGTCCTTGTGCCGACCTCCACCCACTTCTTACCCAACAAACCTTTCTTTCTCAATGCCTCAGTCCATGTGCTGTAGGGGTGGAGGTAAGCACAGGACATGTCAGTCTGCTCTCTGGCCCCTCCGGGTGTTGAGCGGGTACAGCTTACTATCTGATTCTGATCAGCCTCAGATTCCATCCCCTCCTCTGTCTAATCACAGTACATATCCCAAAGTGCAGACCTCCTGACTCAAATGAAATTGCACTTTGCTTTCCTGTATGATAATGGGTACACCAATAATGAATCCACCAATAATGAGGAAGAAGTCAGGAAAACAATTCCATTCACAGTACCCTCAAAAATAAAATAAAATACTTCAGAATAAACCTAACTAAAGAGGTGAAAAACCTCTACAATGAAAATTTTAGCACACTGAAGAAAGAAATTGAAGAAGACAGTAGAAGATGGAAAGATCTCTCATGTTCTTGGGTAGGAAAAATTAATGTTGTTAAAATGGCCACGTTACCAAAAGCAATCTACAGATTCAGTGCAATCCCCAACAAGATACCCATGACATTCTTCACAGAACTAGAAAAAAAAATTCTAAAATTTATATGGAAGAATAAAAACTCCAGAAGAGTCAAAGAAATCTTGAACACAAAGATTAATTCTGGAGGCCTGAGGCATCACAATACCTTATCTCAAATTATACTACAGAGCTATAATAGCAAAAGCAGCATGATATTGATATCAAAATAGACATGAAGACTAATGGAACAGAATAGAAGACACAGAGTCCAACGGACATACTTATAAACATCTGAAACTTGACAAAAATGTCAAAAATATATGTTGGAGAAAAGACAGCCTTTTTAACAAATGGTACTGGCCAAAACTTGATACTCATATGTAGAATAAACTAGAGTCCTATCTCATCCTGCGCAAAAGTGAATCAAAACTTGGTGTTTTAGTCAGCTCTCTTGCTGCTGTGACTAAAGGACCTGATCAGAACAACTGCAGAGGAGGAAAAGTTTATTTGAGGGCTCACAGTTTCAGAGGCCTTAGTCCATTGAAGGCCAGCTCTTTCCTCAGGGATCAAGGTGATGCAGAAGAGTGTGGCAGAGGGAAGCAGCTTACAGAGTGATCAGAAGGCAGAGAGAGACTCCACTTTCCAGATACAAATATATATCCCATATCCAGGCCCTAAATGAACCACTTCCTCCAGCCACAACCCACTTGCCTCCAGTTACCACTCAGTTAATCCCATTAGGGATTAACTCACTGATTAGGTTAAGGCTATAACTCAAACATTTCTCCTCCAAATCTTCTTGCATTATCTCACGCGTGAGCTTTTGGGGGACACTACATCTAAATCATAATAGTTGGGTATTGGACCAGAAACTTTGCAACTGCTGGAAGAAAATAGAGAGTCAACATTCCAGATGTAAGTATTGACTTCCTCAATACAACTCTTAAAAGATCAGGAAATAAAGTGTTTTTTTAAAAAAATGGGATGGCATCAAATTGAAAAAAAAAAACCAACTTCTGTATAACAAAGAAAACAAAAGTGTGAAGAAAGAGTGTACAGAATGGGAGAAAACCTTTGTCAGCTGTTTTTCCAACAGAATATTAATATCCACAATATATAAAGAACTCAAAAAGCTTAACACCAACACACAAACAAGCAAAATCTTCCACAAATATTCCAATCAATAAATGGGCAAATAATCGCCTGCTCCGGCGCGCAGTCCGCGGTAAATCCAAAAGGGAACATAACTGGGCGTAGCGTGGTGCGGCGCGGCCCGGTCCGGTCATGGAGGCTGCAGAGACGCAGGCGGAAGCTGCAGTTTTAGAGGTCCTGGCTGAAGTGGCAGACATTGGGGAACCTGTAGGCTTACAGGAAGAGGCGGAGCTGCCAGCTCGGATCCTGGCTGAGTTTTTGAGCAATTCCCGAAAGAAAGACAAGCTGCTCTGCAGCCAACTTCAGGTAGTATACTTCCTACAGAATTTCCTGGCTCAGGAGGACATTGCCCAGGACCTGGGCCCCTTGGCTTCTGAAGACGTGAGCCGACAGAAGGCAACTGAAGCCAAAGAACAATGGAAAGAGCTGAAGGCTACCTATCAAGAGCATGTAGAGGCCATAAAAAGCACCATGACCCAGGCCCTGCCCCAGATGGAGGAGGTCCAAAGGAAGCGTGTTCAGCTCCAGGAGGCCTTTGAGCAGCTCCAAGCCAAGAAGCAAGCAGTAATGGAGAAATTCAAAGCCGCCCAGAAGCAGCGGAAACTACAACAGGAGAAACATCTGCAGAGTCTGGCAGAAGTCTCTGCAGGGCTGAAGGAACGTCAGAAGGGAATTCAGCAGAAGCTTGAGCAGCTACATCAGGAACTTGGAACCTTGAAAAAGCAGGCAGAATGGGAACAGGATAAACTGCAGAGGCACCAGACCTTCCTTCAGCTCCTGTATACCCTGCAGGGTAAGCAGCTGGTCCCTGAGGCAGAGGCTGAGAGCAGAGCTACCACAGGAGCTACCCTTCCACATGTAACTGCTTAAGGCAGATTGGATTATGAATGCTTGAATACAGCCTGATTTCTGACTGTGACCTAGGTGGGTCAGCCTCTGAAGTCTGTCAATTAAAAGTCCTGGCTATCTCAGTTACCTGTTTGTTCATCTTCACAAGCTGGTAGAAAGAACTACAGATTTTCAAAGGCTAATAACATGATAGGTGTTGGGACAGGTGTGAAATAGATGGTGTAGATGGCCAGGGCCTTGAGTTTTTTGCCGAAATCCACATGAAGCAAATATGCTGAGCTTAATTCAAGGAGACTATTTACACAGGTGGATAAATGGAGGAAGATATTGTTTTTCATTAACCCAAATGTTTGTTGAGTTCCTGTGTTGTGCTAAGGACCCATGATGTGAACTGGAGGAGCTACAGTGATGAGCTCATTTAACCTTTAAGAATGGCCTAATGTTACATTCCTGATACCCCTTTGTGTGTTATCTAATACTTTCCTTGGTTACTCTTCAGATGCTTGTTCATTTTATTACGTTGAAAGATTGGTTTTTATAGTCCAGCATTGAATGTTATGTTTCATTAACTTGTGGTTTCTGGATCATTTCCTTGCTTGTAACTTTGGGTGGAGAATACTACTTTTGTAAATTAAATAATTTACTTTTGTAAATTATTATCAGATAATAACTCTCAATATTTGTTTTCCCAAATAAACACTTAAGATTATAATTTCTTCCTCTAAGTTTTCACAATCATCCAATTCATGCCATTTTTAATTTTCTCTTTTTTTCTTCTTCCTGAATTTCTTTGAATAATAATTTTGAAGTTTTCTGCTATATCTTTGTGGGAAGATAATCTTCATAAATTCTAATTTGGCTAGAGAATGTTACCTGCATAATTAAATTTTAAAACAGAAGCCTCGATTTTTATTTTATTTTTTTAATGTCTGATATGAGAAAAGAATGTTTCTCTTAGAATTGTATGTAGTATTTTCTGTTTGTTAGATTATGTTTGTGTATGTGTGTGTTTGGTTATAATTTTCTATATACTTAGATTTTTGTGGTCTGAGTATTATCTTCTCTGAGAGGTGTGTTCAAGTCTCCAGCTATGATAGTGGCTTTGTTTATTTCTTTTAGTAGTTAAGTTTGCTTATTGTGATTTACAGCTGCTTTGTTAAGGTACATAAATGTTGACATTTATATCTTTAAAAAATAAAATAAAAAATAAATAAATAAATGGGCAAATAAACTAAAAAGATGTTTCTCAAGAGAACAAATACAAATGAAGAATAAATACATGGAAAAAAATGTAAATTATTATCTTTAGCAATCAGGGAAATGCAAATCAAAGATATGCTGAGATTTCATCTTACTCCAGTTAGAATGGTATTCATTAGGCACACAAAAACTAATAAATACTGGCAAGGGTGTGAGGAAAACGGAAGACTTTTTACACTGTTGGCAGGACTATAAATTAATACAACCACTATAGAAATCAGTATGGAAATTCCTCAAAAGACCAGGAATGAAACTGCCATGTGACCTAGTTATTCCACTCCTTGTAATTTATCCAAAATAGCTAAAGTCAGTCTACTATACATGCATACTCATGTTTATAACACAACAATTTATAATATCTAGGTTTTAGAACAAACAAATGAATGGATAAGGAGAATGTGTTTGTCAAGAAAGGAATGGATAAGAAGAACATGGTATGTATATAGAGTGGAGTTTTACTCAGCCATAAAGAACAAAATTAGAGCATTTGCTGGAAAATGGATGTAACTGAAGAGTATTGTATTAAGTGAGATAAGTCAGATTAAAAATGTCAGGGGGTAGTATGCTTTCTTTCATATATGGGCACTAGAGAGAACAAAAGGAACAAAAAAGGACCTTATAAAAATAGAAGTGAGATCAGTATAGAAATGGGAATGGGGGAAGGAGGAGGGAATGGAAAGGGGAGATATGGGGGGAATGAAACACCAACTTATGCTATGGGCATGTATGAGTACATCACAATGAATACCACTATTATGTATAATTGGAATACATATAAAGTGTATATATATATAACACTATAAAGTGTATATGTATATAACACTGTAACACATATAATCAATTTATAAAGAGGACAGAGAAAAATTCTGTCTTAGGTTTTAGTGACTTCAATTCATGATCAGTTAGTCTCATTGCTTTGGGGACTATGCCGAGGTAGCACATCGTGGTGAGGAATGCCTGGGAAAACAAAGCTGCTCACCTCAAGACTGATGCAAAACAGAGAATGAGTAAGAGGCTGGGTTCTCAAACCCCCTTCAAGTGAACACCAAGTGTCCTGAAGAACTTCTGCTAAGTTTCTGCTATCTCACAGTAGTACCAAGCTGGAGACTAAACCTTGGGCTCACGGGCCTTCAGAGAATAGTCCTGATCCAAACCCTACCATACACACATACTTGCTTTTTTATTTATTTGTATAAGGAATTGGTTCTTTTGACTTAAGGCCTAGAAGGCTTAAGATTGGCAGTTGACAAACAAGAGATTCAGGAAAAACAAGGGTATAGTCCAGTATGACCCAAAGTCCCAATTTTCTGAAGACTCAGTGGTGTAATTTATAGTCCAAGGACAGGAGAAGACTAGGTCAAGCAGTCAGTAAGCAGAAAAAGTTCTATTACTTAGCGTTGTGTTCTATTCAGACTTTTTCAACTGGATTGTATATGATCCATGCATGTTAAGGAGGACAATCTGCTTTACTGGGTCTATAGATTCAAATGTAAATCTCATCCAAAATACATCCTAACAAACATACCCAGAATAATCAGAATAATATTTAACTAAATATATGGGCACCTCATAGTCCAGTCAAGTTGACTCATAAAATTAACTATTACACAGGACTATTTGATTTCAAATCTAAACTTATTCTAAGTTCATGGCTGCTATTCTAGGATATTTCTCAGGTATGGCCTTTCTGGGGTACAAGATGAAGTCCTCTGATATACAGTGAGGTCTTTCCACTCTGGATGGGATGGATCTCTACATTCCTAACACTTCATGGTCTCTGTTGTAGAGTAGGTAACATCTGATAGGTCTCACAGAGTTTTTGCCTGTATCTGCACAAGGGCCCTTGGCCAAGGGCACACACAATGAGTTTCTTTAAAACACACTGAAAATGGTAGCCCCTCAGATTCTTGAGCACTGATTTATACCTTTCAAGTTCAAGGAAATCACTGCTCCCGGGACTCCATCTCCCAGCACAATGCCGGAGAAGGCATCCTTAGGAAGAAAGCCAGGGCTCGCCTTTTGTATTTTCCTTATTTCAAGGTAAGCCTAAAAACAGTTGTCTCATATATTTGTTCTATTTTATAGTTGCTTTCAGTAGGAGGATGTCCTGTACCAGTTACACTGTTATCATTGGAGGCAGAAGTATACTTGCTATTTTTTTTAATATTTATGTTTTAGTTGTAGGTGGACACACAATATCTTTATTTCATTTTTATGTGGTGTTGAGGATTGAACCCAGTGTCTCATGCATGCTACCCAAGCACTCAACCACGGAGCCACATTTCCAGCCCCTTGCTATTTTTAAACTATCTTTTAAAAAATCAGAGAATCATTCATTTTCTCTTAAGAGAAAATACTTACATGTGCATACTTACATGTGCAGTTTCTAGTTGTCCTGGCAGCTTCAGTGTCTTGAGAACTTGAGAAGTTCTCTCAATAATAACTCCCATTTGAACAGACATTTTTAGTGCTTAAAAACTCTGTTGCAATTATCACTTGGTTTGTTCCTTACCACACTGCATTAATACCATTCTACAAATAACAAACAGATTTGAACATGCCAATTATATTAGTATAGAAGCGAGGATTTCAACCTTGGTGTTCTTACTCTGAATTTAATGCTCTTCGTCTGCCTGGTGTGGGATGCCCAGCATGGTGTTGTGAACTGCAGATGGCTGAGAGACCTGGCTGCATGTAGTTTCTCCTGTGGGATTCTGTAAACCTCCCTTGCTCCAGGTTTCCATTGTGCATTCATAGGCAGAGCCCCGGCCTGTCCCATGGCAGCACTCTTCTTATCTCTATGGAATGTTCTGGTGTTTACTGTTTTCTCACTATGGGTGTCTGATTTTCAGTCAGTATATCAGATTTTATTCATGAATTCATTGGTGAGAATGAGGGATCGTTTTTGTCACATATTACAAACACTTTACATATCTCCAAGAGTTTTTCCTTCCCTTGGCCTGCCCTGCATGCATACTTTTAATTTCTCTTCTTATCCCTTATTCTCATGCACAGTGGGACTCCATCCTAGATACAAATGAATCCACAGGTTCAAGTCCATCCCCTACTGGCCTCTGATCCTTAGTTACTTCTCTCCAGGGAAATATCTTGTACAAACTGCCAAGAAAATTCTCCCATAACATGGTACAATGGATCTTGGACATATTCTAACCATGGGTACTAATTTGTTGTTTTAAAAGGAACTGGAGTCTATTTTGGCTTGGCAAAGTGATAATTAATGCTGCCACATGCATGTGTTCCTTTTCTCAAGATGATCTGTAGGACCCTATTGTGCATTATCCTTCCAGTCTTTGCCCACAGATGTGGAAAAGAAAAGAAAGCTTAAGCAGGAATGTTGTTTCTGCTGACCCCTGTTACAGAGTATGAGGAGGGATCAGCATGGATTTGGGGGCCCAAACCAAGAGCCGGTGAGATCATTTATTTTGGCTGCTGTTTACTGACAAGTTTGTATTGGTACCATGAGGTTTCATTACAGATGTTGTTTCATCTTGGAACCAACCTTGGAGCCTCATTCCTTCTCATAACAGATGGTGTTGTTGTGGTCTTTCACACACAGTTACTCATGAAAGATCGAATGGCTCTATGAGCCAGAAACCTGTGATGAGCTTGAGTGTCAATGGTCAGGTGTTCATGCTAACAACTGCTCCTGCTCATAGGGCAGCTGTGTCTTTCCAGAGATCACTGAGAGGTGTTGTATGTGAATGGATGTGCTTGCTGGCCCTATCTCTGGATGGCAGGGATGGATGATATGGAACGATTCAACCTAATGTACTCAAAGGAATGAAAATTTAGATGCTGTGTTTCAGAGAATTTCAACTTATCATTTTAAGTTTTCTTTAATCATTTCTTCTGTGTTACTCCACAGTTAACCATCTGACATCAGATGACTTTCTTGATTGGTGGTTCAATTTAGATCTGAGGATAAAAAAGGAAGAAATGCAAGTGAGAGTCTCTGAGCCTGGTGGAAGCAGGCCGATGAGCTCATGCGATGTCCTGAGATGCACTTTGTGTATTTATTTTTGGATTTATTTATTTATTTAGGGATTGAACCCAGGGGCGTTTAACTACTGAGCCACATCCCTAGCCCTATTTTATATTTTATTTAGAGACTAGGTGTCACCGAATTGCTTAGCACCTTGCTTTTGCTGAGGCTGGCTTTGATCTTGCAATCCTCCTGTCTCAGCCTTCCAAGCCTCTGGGGTAATAGGTGTGCCCCACTGCACCTGGTCAGGGATGCACTTTAGATGTGTCTCTCATTAGATAGACCTAAACACCATTATTGTCTTCATTTTATTAGAGGCTCAGAAAGGGTAGGCAGGCCATGATGGTTACACAGTGAGCGAATAGTGGACACTGAATTCAGATCTATGCTACCTGGTTATACTTTCCCTTTTTATGCTCGGCCCCACCCAGAACAGCTTGACCATTGAGTGTGTATCCCCAAAGGCCTTTCTTCAAAGGTCAAAGCGCCAAGACAGAACTCAAACAGCTCCGTCATCGGGGTGGGGGTTGGGCAGAACCAGGCATCTGTAGACTCTCCACTTCTGCTTTCTCCAGGAAATGAGCAGAGACCCAGCGTGAGTGATTCATAGTGAAACATGTTGAAGGCTGACATGCTAGGCCGGGTCTTCTTCCCCTGAGCCTTAGGGGCTGCGGCCAAGGATGGAGGCACTCACACCATCTAAAGTCTCCAGGTCCTGACTGCTACCTCTCCAGGTAGGTCACCTTGCTCTTGGCCAAGCCATCCCAACCCAGAGAGAGGCCTGTCTGTCAAGGTAGGGCCTGCTGGCTGTCTCCAGGAAGACTGTGACCACTGGTGCCTGCTCCGAGTGTGGATGTGGGAGAGGAGGCGAGCTGCAGAGCAGGAACTGTGTGCAGTGAGAGTGGCTATGTGGTCAGGGTCACTGGGGTGCCTGGGTCCGCTGCGGTGTTCGTCACTGTTGGGTTTGCTGAGCCACACTGGGCTCCAGCACCACTCCTCATCCTCCTACCTCAGGTCAAGACCTTTTTCATAGCTTTGCTGGGAATGTGATCCTGCCACCTCTGGGAAAGGCTGATACTGGCCTATGCCAATTGTTGAAGGATTGGAGAGAAGTTCCTGACTGTGGAACTCCCCTCCCAGCCCCTGAGCAGGCCTCTGGAGAGTGCAGTGGGGGTCACTCCAGACTGCCACCAAGAGAGCTCGGTAAGTGGTGGCCTTGTTGATCTCACTTGGAGATCTGGTAATAGATGCTTCTTTGGGGCCTCATTTCCCTTATCTGAATTACCATATCAAACTGCTGAATTGACACTTTTTTTTTTTTTTTTAATAAACAGGACTACTTGGCTCATTGAGGAGTAGTTCTTCTCCCCTCTAAAATCAAACCTTCTAGAATAGTGAACTAATCCTTTGTCCCAGTTTCTCTGAGTTGATAAATAAGGGTTTTATGTATTGTTCTTTCAATGGAACCTTTGATTTTAATTTGGTTTCTACATTGTTATCCTTTTTATTTATTCAACAGATATTTATTGGAAGGCCATTCTCTGCCCAGAGATGGCAGAGGGGACAGTCAATGGACAGAGGGTTCTGTAGTGCTCAGAGCCATGGGCTAATGTGGGTTGGAGGCTTTGGGGCTGGAAGTGGCATAGGTCTTCCAAGGGAGACCTGAAGGAGGCAGGGCCTGAGTTTCTGAAGCATGTTTTTGGCAAAGGTCCAGAGAAGGAGCCTGGTGGAGACCAGCATGGCAGAGTGGGGACAGGGGTGTGTCTGGGGACACAGCCAGAGAGGTAAGGAACAGGGTCAGGTTAGGGAGAACCTTTCTGTCTGTCCACTGGAGGGCCTGGGCTTAATTCCCATGGACCTGGGAAGATTTTCAATACTGAGTAGACAGAAAAGGCAATTTAAAAGAAGCTTGTAGGGTAGAAGGAATAAAAAGAACACCGCTCCTATGTGTGACATTTTAGGTTTTTTTTTATTGAGGTTCATCATCATCTTTGAAATCCTCTGTGTGTTTATCCAACCTCCCTCCTCAGAGGCAGCAACTATCCCCAATCTTGGCCATATATTTATGACTTGGTTTTGAACATTCTGGAAACTTCATAGGCATGGAATCAAATGTTCTTTTGAGATTTGTTTAATTGACTCAAAATTATGTTACTGGTATTTCTTTATGTTGTTGCATGGGCCTCTAATGCCTTCATGTTTACTGCTATGTAGTAATCTGTTACATGAATATACCAAAACATATTTCTCTGAGATACCGCAGATGGGCACTTGAGATATTTCCAGGTTTCTGTTTTCTGTTATAAGCAGTGCTGTTAGGACTATTCTCGTGTATGTGTGAGAATATCTCTAGGGTACATACTCGAAAAATAGAACTGGTGGGTCATGAGGTATACTTGTTTTTAGCCTTATTAGTTGAAACTAAGTCATTTCCCAAAGTGATTACAGTTGTTTCTCAGTATCCTCAGTGGGGATTTGTTCCAGAACCCCCTACAGATATAAAAAATCTGCAGATGTTCAAGTTCCTTATATAAAATGGTGCAGTATTTGCATATAACCTACACACATCCTCCCATATGTGTTAAATTATTTCTAGATTACTTATAATAATCTGTGGTTAAATCCAAAGATGTGGAATCTACAGATATAGATGGCTGACCATATATACTATTTTACTAATCCACCAGCAATGGTTCAAATTTTTTGTTCCGCTACATCTTTACCACCATTTAATATTGTCAGATATTTTAATTTTGCTAACCTGGCAGCAGTGAAAATCCATCTAACCATGTTTTAAATTTGCAGTTCTCAAATTACTAAGGCTGATCATCTTTTTATATGTTAATTGGCCATTCTGGATCCTTTTGCAGATTTAAATCTTTTGCCCATTTCTCTATGTGAGTATATGTCTTTTCATCCTGTTGATTTGCTACAATTCAAAAGACATTCTTAATATTAATAGTTTATTACAAACATTTTTCAGTCACTGAATTACAACAGTTCTATTGCAATCAGGTCATCACGTACATGTGGGTCTGTTTTTAAGCTATTTTGTTAGTTTGTCTATACTAATACTAAAATTTGATATTTAGAAAAACTCTGTATTTTTTCTTCTTCTTCCACTCTGCCCTATTTTTAGTACTTTATCCCTTCATACAAATTTTAGAATCAGCTAATTAATTTCAACAGAAACCCATCTTCATATTTTGACTAGAAATGTATTTTGTGATATCTTTATGAACATTACTCTTCTAATTCATGACCATGGTTTCTATCCCCATTTATTTAAGCCCTTTTTAAAGTACTTATATGCAATGTTATAGTTCTCATAAAATACTATATATATTCACCTAGGTTGATTTGTAAGTGGTTTGTATTTTTTTAAATTTTTGTATTTTTATATAATTTCAGTTATATTAAATTCTTTTTATTGTTGCTGATGTATGCTTGTATTTTTTAAAAGTATATATTTTTTATTTGTAAGTAGAAACAATACCTTTATTTTATTTATTTATTTTTTATGTAGTGCTGAGGATTGAACCCAGTGCCTCGCAGGTTCTAGGCCACAACCCCAGCCTGTATGCTTGTATTTTAAAGAAGAAACATTTTGATTTTCATTTGGAAAAGAGATTGTAGGAAGCAAAGGGGAAAAAGAAGTGTATTTAAGAGGCTTTTGGAACAATCCAGGCTAGAGGTCATGTGGCTTGCCCCAAAGTGATAAGTGGTAGAGATAATAAGAGTGGTTAGAGGGGCTAGATTCTAGATAATTCAAATACACATCATATTTCAAAGATATTATAAACATAAAAATGTAAACTATTTTAATAATACTTAAAATATTGATTAGATATTAGATTTTGATGAGGTTCTAGGTGTGTCATATAGGAGAAAGTAAGAAATGAAAGGTGATTCTAGAACCACAGAAGTACGGGATTTTCACTTTCTGATCTGGGTCAAGGATAGTAGGTACAGATTTGGAAGGCTGTGGTTGTTCAGAATTATGAGTTTGAACATGTAGAGATGGAGACGTCTTTTAGATACCAGGTGGAGAAATGAAGTGTTGGTACTGCACTCCCCCCACCCGCCCCCAACCCTGGTGTACTCTCTTCCAGGACAGAAGAAGACAGAAACAGCAAACAAAATGTGGAATTTGGCAACAAACAGACTAGGATTCTGGGCCTAGCTCCTAATGCTGTGAGCTGCAGAATCTCTGAGATGCTCAAGTCCTTTATTTAAAATGGCACAGTGTTTACATATGATCTAGGCATATCTTTCCCTGTATTTAAAATCATCTCAAGATTACTTACAGTACCTAATACAATGTCAATGCTATGTAAATATGTTATACTGTATTATTTAGGGAACAATGACAAGAAAATTATTTTCTTTCCACATTTTTTAATTGGGGCATTGTAGTTGTACATAATGATGGGATTTGTTGTTACATATTTGTATATGCAAGCAATGTAACAATATGATTTGATTAATATCACTCCCCAGCACTTTCCCCATCCCTCTGCACCTCACATCCCCTAGTCTCTTTCCTCTACTGATCTCCTTTGGATTTTCATGATATCCTCATCTCCCACCTTTCTTTTCCTTTTTCCTCTCTATCTTCCAGGTATGAGAGGAAACATACGAATCTTGGACCTTCTGAGTTTGCCTTATTTCACATAACATAATGGTCTCTAGTTCCATCCATAAGAAAAAAAATTTACATGTGTCCCCCACACCCTCAACATTTTAAATTGGAGGCAGGTCAAAATCTGCTTATGTGGAATCTGGAAATATGGATGGCCTACTGGGGTTAAAATTAATTTAGCCTATTTCTGTTTACATTTTTAAATGTGTCTGTCAGAAAATGTAAAATTACACACACAGTTTGAATTTGTGGATGGCTTTATATTTCTCTTTAGTAGCACCCATTAGAGCACTATAGATGATCATTCCTGTTCCATGACTTTCATGGGAAAACATGGTTCAAGAAGGACAGGAAGTTTGAAAAGTAAGAAGTTGCTTGTCCCACATAACTCCAAGGAGAGAGAAAATGTAGAGGCTACAAAGAATGGATTTAGCACCTAAATCAGGCACTCGGTAGGTTCCTTGTATTTGAAATCTCATTTAATCCTTATGATGAGATCACCTTTATTATTCCCGTTTTAGAAAATGAAGGCTTAGAGAGGTAAAGTAAGTGACCAAGCTGGAATTTGAACCTAGTCCTGATTTCAAAGCCTGTGCACTTCGCATTGGACAACACTACCACTAGAGAGTTCAAGAAATGACACTTTTGGAGAGGGACAGTCAATATTTGGCAGAAGTGTGAAAACTTGCTTTGGACAAATGATTAATCCTTCTTTTGAGAATTCATCTTCACAGACAATTCACAGGAAGCAAATAACTGTGGCAAGGATCCTTTCCCCCAGCATCACCTGTAAAAGCAGTAGAGACATTCTGAACACCCAGTCGCTAGGGAAGGAGAGAGGGGCAAAGGATCAAGAGGATGCTTCATGGTCATTATAGCTGATAATTGAAGGAAAAGGGCAATGCTTATGATATAACGGTGGGCACATAATGCAATTAAACTGTTTTATTCATCAGTTACAGGCAAAATATGCTTGGATGTGAATACTGGCATGCAAAAATGAGTACTTATTGGTCACTGTGTTTTCAAAATAGTAAGAAAATTGCCCAAATAATAGTTTAAAATCAGATTTAAAAAATGTATCCACAAACTATTAACAGATATACAAAGATGAGTAATGTACATATGAAGATTCTTACTGTGTGATGGAGGCTGACCAAAACGTAGGGAGTCAATGATGTTGAAACACGCTAAGGGAACCCACAGTCCTTTCTCTGGCTCTGTGTTAACTTGGTCCTAATCAAGGAGAGGGGCCCCAAGTGCGGAAGGTGGCGAAGTGGTAGATGCGTGTAACAGAGGCAGGGACGGAGTCCTCCGCAGTTGTTTCCAGCCTCTCTGCTCCGAGAACTGGCGTCCCTAAAGAAGAAGAAGGGCAGGGATTAAATACAGCCGCCGAGAATGGGCTGGAATTAGCACCCAGCGCCGGGTCCTCCGCCCGTCCTGACGTTCACATCCGGCGCATGCGCGGGAGCTGCGCGGGAGCTGCACGGGAGAGGTGGGCGGGGCTCCGGGCACCCGCTGTGAGGAACTCTGGGGCTGGAAGAGCCGGGCGTCTGGATGGGCGAATGTACTGACTTCAAAAGGGTAAAGGCCCAGCGGCGTCACCCTGCTATCAGAACACGGGTCTTTGTTTCCTTTGGGTCTAGTCTTTGCAGGTGTTGAAACACCTGCGGTCTGTGACGACTTATCAGAGAAAGGAAGAGGTGCTCTCCTTCTGCAAGGATTCTGCCGCTGCTCCGGGGGAGGGGGCCGCCTTCCAATCACCGGCCTGAAAGTTCGCCTTTTAATCCAGAAAGTACTTCTTTGCCCACACAATTTAAAGTGTCTGAATCGTTTAATTTTTAAAATGTATTTAATATGATGATTTTCTTTTCTAGAACACTTTAAATAGTTGATAAAATCTTAGAAATTGAAGAATTGTAGGAGTGAGAAAGCGTTTTCATGAACCATGAATACTCAAGAAAGAAAGTGATTCGGATTCAGGTGTTATGGGTAATGAGTACTGGAAAGATGGAGTTGGGAATCACACAATGTAGACATTTATTCTGTCTGACGCCACAGCCTGTGTCCTCACTTGCTCGCATGAACGACTATTATCCTCAAGCCTCCCCTTTCACCTGCACGTGGGGATTATCAAAGCCTCACCATCACCGTCCCACTATAATTACTGAGAATGAGCAGGTATTGATGCAACCTTGGAGCCTGGAAAGGGCTTTCACGTCCTTGTGGTAGCTGCTTTCTAATTACAGGATGGACAAGTGGTGGTAGAGGCTGGAATTGGAAAGGGGCAGTGTTATTTCTTGTGTCTAGGGAGCAGCCTTGCATTGTGTCTAGAAGGTAGCAGGAACTGGATATGTGTAGATGAAGACAGAACTTCCCAGATAGGGGATAGGAAAGTAAAGAGAGAGAGTCAGGGGTGAGTGAACAGTTCATTAAGAAAGACACCACTGGGCCCACAGTGGGAAATTAGGCAAGGAGATTGGTTGATTGTATTATCCAGGTCCTGGAGCTTGGGAATGTTCCCTGAGGCCCCGGGGGAGCATGATGGAGCTGCACTCTTAAGTCTGATTGTGTGGGGTGGGGTGGAAGGCAGCAGGGATGCTGGAGGCACAGAGGCGGTCCATGGCAAGGCTGGGAGAGGGGTGAGAGGTAGTGGAGTGTGCTGCCTTCCAGGAGAGCCTGTCTCAACCATTCATGCAGTATTCTGGAGTCCCTTGGCGCCTTTTGATTCTCTTCAAGTGCCATTCACTCATCTCCTGGGCACACAAAATAATTAGGTCTGGGTGAAGGAATATTCCTGGCACATTAAGAAATCTACCAGCTTGTGAATTTCCAGTTAAACATTCCAGTTAAACAAATATTCAGTTTTCAGAGGAGAAATCTGAAGTCTGAACAGGAGGCTAATCTGGAAATCAGATCTTCATTGGCAGACAGACCTTAAAGACGATTTATTCCAAACACCTCAGGTTGTAGGTAGGGAAACTGAGTCACAGAGAGGCAGAGAGACTTGGTCCAGGGCTGTTGTCCCCTGCCTCCTGACTGCCAGCACTGTTTCCTTGCTCTTTACTTTGGTGAAAAAAATATATTGCGGCAAATTTCGCTTGCAAGTGTCCCTTTATCTCATTGACCCACAAGCAAGATTTTTCGGTCCAGGTCTGACTGACACAGAGGAGGACAGAAGTTCAAGAAAACTAGTACCTCTCTTATGTATGATGGAGGCCTTTGTTGTGCGTTTGATGATCTGTGGGAATTAAGAAATGCTTGATTCTTAACCAGCCATGAAAGCGAATCTCCAGACATGTTTCACAGTTTAACTAGTAATTTTTTCATATTTGGACCCGATTATACTTGAAATTGAATAAACAGAATGATTGTGAGAACAATCTAAGTCATCCTGGAAAGGTGTAAAAATCTTTCTCACTTGAACAGGTGACTTATAGATCTAAAGAATGCTGTGAAATTCCCTGGCGATTTCAGTTCTCCAGGAGTTGTGAGGGCGAGTAATGAGAGGGGGCAGCACCTTGTCTACAACTTTCCACCCTGCTCTCACCTCACTTTCCTCATAAGTGCCCTAAACCACCCACAATGCAGCCCAGCCTGTCCTTTGTCCTTTCATTCCTCCCTAACCTGCCCAGGTGTTACTTCTTTAGATTCCATCTCTTAAGCTCCTGCTTCTGCAAATCCTCTTCTACTCTCTCTCATCCTCTCTCAACACCCCATGTTACCCTAACAAACAGCCAGCGTTTTCCCTCAGCCCGTCATCTGGACTCTGCTCCCTTGGAATATTCCAGGCATCCTTTTTCTTACCTCCTCCTCCTAGGAGGCTGTGAGCACCTGGCACTAAGATCTGGGACCGGCAACTAGAAAAAGGCTGCTGCACACTGTTCATCTCAATCTGTGTTAAGAGCCTCGCAGGGACTTCCAGAACAGCTTTATGGCAAGAAAGTCTGTAAGTCAGCCTGGCATTTATGGCCCTCTCATTATGCGTGTCCTCCCCTTATGCATGTCCCTTCTGCCCTGTCTTCTTCCTGGAACGAGAGCAGGTTCCCAAACACGCTGCCTGTAGTACCTATCATGATTTTGCAGTGCTCATCATGGTCCCCCTTGGTTCCGAGCAGCCCTCTCAGACCTCCATGCCCCTCCCCAGGCTGGGCCACAAGCCTTCTTATGCTGACAGTCAAGCACCATTATGTCTTACATCTGTCCTGCTTCATCTGTTCCCTTCTGGTTCCCCCAGCTTCCCCAACTAGAGCTTTGAAGTCCAGAATGTAGATGTGTGATTCTTCTCTTTCCACAACCAATAATCCAATGACCCACTACTAGCACAGGCTTAGCCTGGAGGGCGGTGACTAATGTTGGATGTGCCAGTGTCAGAGTGTTAGCAGAGGGAATAACTGGCTTACTGGTGCCCATCTTGGGCTAATGAACCCTTAGCCTCCAGGCTCCCAGGAATCAGCTGTTCCCTTGGGTGATGGTGATACCTTAGAGTGCATTTCAGGGCTTTCCTGCTTCTGGGAGCTGGGTCAGACAGAAGACCTAAGACCTCCTGTGGCCAGTGGTTGGCAGTCACTTTTCAGATCCAGCCAGGGAATCCCTGCCCTACTCAGCCAGTTACCAGCTAGTATCTGAGGTGCCTCAGGGGCCATATTCTTAACCACTGTTGACCACTGTGTGAAGCAAACCTGAAATGGAAGAAGGGGGAGAGGGGTGCAGAATTAGAAAATATGAGTTTGATTTTTATGTTTATTAGTAGTTTGATTTCAGATAAAATACTTGCTTTCTTAGAGTCTCAATTTCTTGGAGTCTTGTTTTGCTCATCCATTTGGTGGGAAAGTTTTTTCTACATTAGAGATCATTGGTGTCCTTGTTGGTAGATGCTCATTCAATAGCAATATTTCCTTACATTTCAGTGGAGGCCAAGCCACCAAATGGCTCCCACATTGAAAGGCTAGTGGTTAGGTGGGGCTTAAGCTTCTTACTATTGTGTTATCCCCAGCTTGTCTTTGTGCTCTGAGTGACAGCTCCACCATAGCTAAGCTGAGAATGTCTGGCCAGGGGAACTGCTCCCTGGCTATTTTCAGCAATGTGGAAGTCAGTGTACATACTGAGATATAAAACCAGCCCCTTCTGCAGGATGCTGGGAGTTCCTGTGTTACTTTGCAGTTGCAAAAACCACAGAGGTGTGTGCTGGCCAGGAGTGCACCATGGCCTGGAATCAGAAAAAGGAAGTTTGGAGGTTCTGTGGAAGTTTCTGCCAACCTGCCGGTTCCTGCCAGCTATAGTCCCCACCTTAGTCTTCAGGGGAATTCCTGAGCTTCTGGAAACAACCTGAGTTGCCTCCTTCTCTTGAATCTTGTGAAGCAAGTTGTAGGGTCCTGAACTCTGCTATTCTCTGCTTACAGGTATGCTTGGCCCCTGGGACATGGGGACACTCGCTCACTGAAAAAATTGGGTAGCACCAAGGTGATTATTGGTATCCTCTGTGAGACCCTGGTTTGCTCTGCTCCATCTGAGGAGAACCTGGACACACAGTGCCCTTGTGTAGGGCCCTCAGGGTACCTCTGACTCTGTCTTCTTCTATTTTTTTCTAGCCCTGTCTGTAGGGCTACCTTTTCCACCTGTCTCAGATATGGTGTCCCCTGATATAGGCTTGCAGACTTGGGGACAGTCCTCCCATTCCTGGATTCTACTCTTTATCCTCATGATGGCCAAATCCTCACCTCCAGCTGCATCTCAGTGCACTCTCAGGCCCCCTGTCAATGGCCTTGTCCTAACATCTATCTTGACCAGCTACTTGTTGTGAGAAAACCCAAGGTTGGACAGACTTTGTGGCCAGGCCAAGAAGGGGGGATGCCAGATACAGGAGGGGTCTTGGGAGGGACTAGGGCAGCTTATCCTGGCATTGAAGTAGGACCCCAAAGACCAACCAAGGCAGCAAGGTATGGAGTGAGGGGACTGTGCCCTCGTGGGGCCTGTGGGCAGAGGGAATGGGCATTTTGTGCATAGCTAGAGCATAATGGACACATTCTCATGAGTGTGTGCTTAATTCTTTCTACAACTTTTCAAGGAAGATAGCATTCTAGTTTTATTGCTGCAGACTTTGAGACTCAAAAGAGCTTGTCACCAAGAACTTGGTTAGGAAGAGGTAGAGCCAGGATTCAAATTGGATCTTCGTATCTGAGGCAGCCTACCCTTGGAGCCAGGGAGGGCCTGGGCAGGCCAAAGAGATTGGTTTCAGGGTGCTGTTGTCTTCCCAGGGAGTCAAGGTCAGAGGAGGCCACCATACAGCCCAAGCCCACAGGATCCTCTTTAAATGCACTGAGCTGTCCTGATGGTGGAACTGGAGCCCTGGCCCCTGCTCAGTTCACAACTAACACAGTTAATGAGTGATCTCCAGATAGTAGGGATTACTGTGAAACAGAAGAGACCTGGAGGTGACTCCTAGTTTTCTCCCTCACCTGCCCTGTGATGTTGAATAAGCTATTCACCTCTCTGGGGCCACACAGCTCTAAGCATCATTGACTGACCAAGTCATTCTGGTGTGCAACCTGGGAGGGGGATGACTGTTCTATATTCAAGTCTGGCAATCTTTGAGTTATCTTCAAGGTCCCTTTGCCTCTCCATTTCTAAGGAGGCCCCTTGAACTGGAATCTCCATCTCCCTGCATCTGGGTGTGCATAAGCCTCTTGGCTGTTTTTATCTTGTTTATCCCTGTTCTGGGCCTGGCTGACTGCTGACCAGGATAGCCTTTCTTTTTTTCTTTTTTTATATATGACAGCAGAATGCATTACAATTCATATTACACATATAGAGCACAATTTTTCATATATCTCTGGTTGTATACAATGTATAGTCACACCGTTTGTGTCTTCATACATGTACTTAGGGTAATGATATCCATCTCATTCCACCATCTTTTTTACCCCCATGTCCTCCCCCTTTCCTTCCCACTCGTTTGTTCTATCTAGAGTTTGTCTAATCCTCCCATGCTGCTCCCCGAACCCCATTATGAATCAACCTCCTCATATCAGAGAAAACATTCGGCAGTGGTTTTTTGGGATTGACTAACTTCACTTACATTATATTCTCCATCTCCATCCATTTACCTGTACATGCCATGATTTTATTCTCTTTTAATGCTGAATAATATTACATTGTGTATATATACCACATTTTCTTTATGCATTTATCTACTGAAGGGCATCTAGGTTGGCTCCACAGTTTAGCTATTGTGAATTGTGCTGCTATAAACATTGATGTGGCTGTGTCCCTGTAGTATGCTGTTTTAAGTCCTTTGGGTTATAGACCAGGGGAGAGAAAAAAATCATATGATCATCTCAAAAGATGCAAAAAAAGCATTCTACAAAATACTAGAAAAACTAAGCATAGCAGGAACATATCTCATCAAAAATGCTATTTATGCTAAGCCCCAGGCCAACATCATTCTAAATGGAGAAAAATTGAAAGCATTCTCTCTAAAAACTGGAACAAGACAGGGATGCCCTCTCTCACCACTTCTATTTAACATAGTTCTTAAAACACTGGCCAGAGCAATTAGATAGATGAAAGAAATTAAAGGGATACAAATAGGAAAAGAACAATTCAAATTAGCACTATTTGCCAATGATATGATTCTATACCTAAAAGACCCAAAAAATTCCACCAGAAAACTTTTAGAATTAGTAAATAAATTTAGTAAAGTAGCAGGATACAAAATCAATATCTATAAATCAAAGGCATTTCTTGACAAATCCTCTGAAAGGGAAATGAGGAAAACTTCCCCATTTAAAAATAGCTCAAAAAAAAATAAAATAAAATACTTGGCATGTACAGGTAAATGATGGAGATGTAGAATATAATGTAAGTGAAGTTAGTCAACTACTCTTCAAATTATTTCCTGAAATAGAAAAAGAGGGAGCATTTCCAAACTCATTCTATGAGGCCAATATCACCCTGATTCCAAAACCAGCCAAAGACACAACAAAAAAAGAAAACTTCAGACCAATATCTCTAATGAACACAGATGCAAAAATTCTCAATAAAATTCTGGCAAATTGAATACAAAAACATATCAAAAAGATAGAACACCATGATCAAGTGGGGTTCATCCCAGGGACACAAGGTTGGTTCAATATACAGAAATCAATAAATGTAACTCATCACATCAATAGACTTAAAGAAAAAAATCTCCATACTGCTTTCCATATTGGCTGCACCATTTTGCAGTCCCACCAGCAATGTATGAGTGTACCTTTTTCCCCACATCTTTGCCAACACTTATTGTTGTTTGTCTTCATAATAGCTGCCATTCTGACTGGAGTGAGATAAAATCTTAAGAGTAGTTTGGATTTGCATTTCTCTAATTGCAAGGGATGTTGAACATTTTTTCATATATTTGTAAATTGATTGTATATCGTCTTCTGAGAAGTGTCTATTCAGTTCCTTGGCCCATTTATTTATTGGGTTATATGTTTTTTTGGTGTTTAGATTTTTGAATTCTTTATATATATCCTAGAGTAGTATTAGTTCTTCTTTAATGGTCTTATAGAACTCAGCTATGTATCGGTCCTGGGCTTTTCTTGGTTGGTAGTCTTCCGGTGGCATCTTCTATTTCATTGCTTGAAATTGATCTGTCTAATTTATGTATATCATCCTGATTCAATTTGGGCAAATCATATGACTCTAAATATTTGTCGATGCCTTCGATATTTTCTATTTTATTGGAGTACAAATTTTCAAAATAATTTCTAATTATAATCTATATTTCTGTAGTGTCTGTTGTGATATTTCCTTTTTCATCATGTATATTAGTAATTTGAGTTTTCTCTCTATTTGTTAGCATGGCTAAGGGTTTGTCAATTTTAATTTATTTTTTCAAAGAACCAATTTTTTGTTTTGTCAATTTTTTCAATTGTTTCTTTTGTTTCAAATTCATTGATTTCAGCTCTGATTTTAATTATTTCTTGTCTTCTGCTGCTTTTGGGGTTGATTTGTTCTTCTTTTTTCTAGGGCTTCAAGATGTAATGTTAGGTCATTTATTTGTTGACTTTTTCTTCTTTTAAGGAATGAACTCCATGCAATGAACTTTCCTCTTAGTACTGCCATAATAGTGTCCCAGAGAGTTCAATATGTTGTATTAGTGTTCTCATTTACCTCTAAGAATTTTTTAATCTCCTCCTTGATGTCTTTTGCAACCCATTGTTCATTCAATAGCATATTATTTAGTCTCCAAGTGTTGGAGTTTTTATTTTTTATTTTATCATTGATTTCTAATTTCATTCCGTTATGATCTGGTAGAGTGCCGAGTAGTATTTCTACTTTTTTGTATTTGCTAAGGGTTGCTTTGTGGCATAATATATGGTCTGTTTTAGAGAAGGATCCATGTGCTGCTGAGAAGAAAGTGTATTCACCATTGAAGGATGAAATATTCTATATATGTCAGTTAAGTCTAAGTTATTTATTGTATTATTGAGTTCTATAGTTTCTTTGTTCAGTTTTTATTTGGAAGATCTATCCAGTGGTGAAAGAACTGTGTTAAAGTTACCAAGAATTATTGTGTTGTGGTCAATTTGACTCTTCAACTTGAGAAGAGTTTGTTTGATGAATGCTCCATTGTTTGGGGCATATATGTTTATAATTGTTATGTCTTGTTTGTGTGTGGTTCCTTGGAGCAGTATGAAATGTCCTTCTTTATCCCTTTTGATTAACTTTAGCTTGAAGTCTATTTATTTGATAAGAGGATGGAAACCCCTGCTTGCTTCCACAGTCCATGTGAGTGGTATGCTTTTCCCCAACCTTTCTCCTTCAGTCTGTGGATATCTTTTCCTATGAGATGAGTGTCTTGGAGGCAGCATATTATTGGGTCATTTTTTTAAGTGCCCACATTTAAAAAATTTTATTGGTATGTTATAATTATATATAATAGTACAATTCATTATACTATATTTGTATATGCAGATAACATGATTTGATCAGTCTCATCCCCTATTATCAATTCTTTTCTCTCCCTTTGATCCACTTACTCTGCTGCACTGATCTCTGTTGTCATCATCATCATCATCATTTATTTCAATTAGTTTAGTACCCACTTTTTAAATATTTATTTTTTAGTTATAAGTTGACATGCAATATCTTCATTTTATTTTTATGTGGTGCTGAGGATCAAACCCAGTACCTTACGCATGCTAGGTGAGCACTGTACCACTGAGCCACAACCTCAGCCCTAGTACACACTTTTTTATTAGAGTATTATAATTATAAATAGTAGTTGGTTCTTTTTGACAAAATCTTACATGCATGGAATATGAATTAGTGCTGAGTCCTATTTTTTGATCCAATCTGCTAGCCTATGTCATTTGGTTGGCAAATTTAGGCCATTAACATTCAGGATTATTATTAAAACATGATTTATATTCCCAGCCATTTTTGTTATTTAACTTGACTTGGTTTTTCCTTTGATTAATTTTTGCTTTAGTGTTATACCTCCTTCTGTTGATTTTCATTGTTGTTTTTCATTTCCTCTTTATGGAATATTTTGCCAAGGATGTTTTGTAGTGCAGGTTTTCTAGTTGTAAATTCTTTTAACTTTTGTTTATTATGGAAGGTTTTTATTTCATCATCAAATCTAAAGCTTAGTTTTACTGGATGTAAGATTTTTTTGTTGGCATTCATCCTTCAGAGCTTGATATATGTTGTTCCAGGATCTTCTAGCTTTCATGACCTGGGTTGAAAAATCTGCACATAAACTAATTGGTTTCCCCTATATGTAATCTGATTTCTTTCTCTTGCAGCTTTTAAAATTCTCTCCTTATTCTGTATGTTAGGCATTTTCATTATAATGTGCCTTGGTGTGTATCTATTGTGATTTTGTACATTTGGCGTCCTGTAAGCCTCTTGTACTTGGCTTTCCAATTCATTCTTCATGTTTGGAAAATTTTCTGATATTATTTAATTGAATAGATTGTTCATTTCTTTGGTTTGGGACTCTATGCCTTCCTCTTATCTCAATAACTCTTAAATTTGGTCTTTTTATGCTATCCCATATTTCTTCAATATTATGCTCATGGTTTCTTTCCATCTTCACTGTGTGGTCTACATTCTTTTTAAGATTATATATTTTTTCTTCATTGTCTGAGGTTCTGTCTTCCAAGTGGTTTAATCTGTTGTTGATGCTTTCAATTTGGCTTATTGTTTCTTTCATTTCAAGGATTTCTTTTTTTTTTTTTTAGAAACTCTATCTCCCTATTGAAGTAATTTTTTGCTTCCTGTATTTGTTTTTATAGCTCTTTATCAAAATGATCATTTGCTGCCTGTATTTATTCTCTTATATCATCTTTCAACTCACAGAACATTTTAATTATGTACACCCTGAACTCCTTATCTGTCATTTCTTCCGCTGTGCTGGCCATGGATGCTAATAATGTGGTATCTTGATTTGTTTGGGTCATTTTCTTCCCTTGTCTTTTCATGTTGCTCATGTGTCTTTCCTTCTAGCACTGTGGATCTGAGGCATTACCATTTTTACCCTATAGGCTTATAGTGCCCCTGCAGGGTTCCAGTACCTCTCCTTTGAGGGGAAGGACAATGTTAATAGATCCCAGTATAAACAATTTACAACCTTAAATCAAATAGTTGCTATTAGGATGTTTATAGTTTGGTCACAAGGTAAAGAAATGGTGAATTAAATTATTATCTACAATATAATCAGTAGGTTTGCAAAAGGGTTTATAGTTTCTAATAGTGGACAAAGAATCAGGGGTGAGGTGTAAGATGATATGCTAAGGAGGTAGGGGGTGAGGATACAGAGTTATTATATGTTTAGAAGTGTGAAAGAGAAATCTAAAGAAGAAGGTTAGTACCAGGAGAAGAGAGAGGAAGTAATTTTGTGTAGACAAGTAAGTGGGAAGACAGTAGAGTGCATAATACACACATATATTAAGAAAAATTAAAAATGTTAATATAGTAAAAATTAGAGGAAAAAAAAGAAAGAAAAAGAATATACAACACAACTGTAATACATCCCAGTCCTCAGTATCCTAATTCATGCGAAGTACTTGGTTTCATATATGTTGGGGATATGAGGGCAGGAGAATAGAGAGGGAGAAGAAGAAAAAAATTTGGTTTCGAAGGAAGAAACAGGGATTGTTTTGGTTGGAGATCAGTGTCTTTCCTGCTTCCCTTCTCATTCAATACTTGGTGTCATCTATTGTTAACTGGTATCTTTGACCTCAAGATGGTGAAGGTAGGTGGGAGGGTTAGTCTTGGGTGGACAGCACCTGGAAGTGGGGTGTGGGACCCACCCTCCCCCAAAGGGAGACCGCACCTCAAGGATCTTTTTTGGGGCCTGCTCATGTGATTTTGGCACCTTGTCTTATCTCCTTGTCTAGCCTGAAGACCTCCCAGTTCCTGGTCTCTGTGTTAGTCCCTAAACTGTATCACACTCACCCTCTACCTTTCTACTTCCTAATAAGGAACCTTTCTCTCCAGGGGTTTGTGTGTGACCCTTTGGGTGCTGCACACTTGACACTGAGAGCTGCTTTGTTTTGGGTAGTCATTGTGCCAGGTTATTGGCTGCTGGAGAGAGGCGGGAGTTAGAAACTGGGTACCTGGCCAGCTGGAGTTCCAAACTGGGAGTTGACCCTACTAAAGATGGTGATGAAGGTCACCCAAGATGGAGGTGGCTGCTTTAAGCCTTGGGGTGTCGGATTGGGTGGAGGAAGCCAGACGATGGCTTTGGATGATGTGTTCAGAGATGAGCTGTGGTGTGCAGTGTGTGGCTGTCAGCTGTCTTCAGAGGTGCAGGCAGGCTACCGTACATAGCGGACTATCTCTGTGGCTGCAGAGTCCCAAAATGGAGTTGACTGGGGGAGCCCCATGTTGGTAGATGGTGGTCCACACTAGAGTAGTGGCCAGAGTTCCTGCTTGTGGATGGTTGCAGGATGTCCTGTGTGGGAGTGGCCTTCGGGATTTCTGCTCCGGGGTGGGTGGCTGAAATTTCTGTGCAGGTCCTGATGCCAGTGGTCCTGCTGGGGCAAGTAGTTGGGAGACCTCCTCTGACGCTGGACACTCATGTCCTCCATTGCTCCTTTCACTTTTATTCTATAAACCTGGCCCTATACTAAGAAAACTGCCCAGAAAGGGACATCTTGCCCTAATGGAGCCCCTGTTTTGGACCTGTTCTTTTTTTTTCCCTCAAACAACAAAAATGTATTTTTTCATAGTTCTGGATAGTATAGGTCAAAGATTAAGGTTTTGGCAGGTTTGGTTTTCCTGTGGCCTCTTCCTTTGTTATTAATTAATTATTTGTTTATTTGGTTATACATGACAGTAGGATGTATTCTGACATATTACACATACAAGGAGTACAACTTCCCATTCTTCTGGTTGTACATGATGTGGAATTACATTGGTCATGTATTCATATATAAACATAGGAAAGTAATATATGGACTTGTTCTTCATAGGACTTTCATTATATTTCCATTGGCACATTTTCCAGATGGGGTCGCCATTTTGGACAGTCACATCTGAGATTCTGCAGCTCACAGCATTAGGAGCTAGGCCCAGAATCCTAGTCTGTTTGTTGCCAAATTCCACATTTTGTTTGCTGTTTCTGTCTTCTTCTGTCCTGGAAGAGAGTACAAATCCCCCAGGATTTTGAAATGCTCTGATTTATTCTCTGGCCCCAGGGGATGCTGTGATGGTGTTGATGTCAAAGTTCCTTGACATAGTTCTGCTCTCTTTAGCTGGTGGTGCTTGTGAGTGCAGATCAGACCAGGATGACCAGGATATTAGCGCAGAGCCCTTTCTGAGGAGGATCTGCCTCAAAGAGGGGCAAAGGGAGGGCAGTCAGGCTTTAGCACACTTCTGGTGTGTCACTGACCACCTTTCTCTCTCAAGGGCCAATCATCCACCATTTCATGTCCAGTCTTTGTCCAATCTGTTCTTAGCTGCAGAGCAAACTGGGGGCGGGGGAGGTGCATCTTTTATTTACAACTCCAAATATGGTTCCTTTTTTTACTGCAGGCTTCTAAGAAGGGGCAATCTACTGCTGCACCTGGCATACAGAATCAGTTCCATAAAAGTATTTAAGGAATATAAGGAAAGGTCTGAATGGTGAAGGGCTGTCATGCTTTATCCAAGATTGTCATAGAACAAAAGTGTGTGTGTGTGTGTGTGTGTGTGTGTATAGAGATTCCTTTTAAGGAACTGACTTACACAATTTTTGGGGGGGACTGGCAAGTCTGAAATCTGCAGAGCTGGTGAACAGATTGGAAACTCAAGAGAGTTTCTGCGGAATCTGAAGTCAGTTTGTGCACTGGCAGACCTGGAGAGAACCTGGAGAGTACCTCTCATGAATGCCAGTTATTCAAAAGCACCGCGCAAACCCAACAGGCAAGTGCAGGTCCCCAGGGGTGACAAGACTTTGTTTCTTTATTTGCTCTTCCAGACACCTGATCCCCATTCACCTGGTCCCCATTCTGGAAGCAGGTGAGGTCTAAGAGGTGACAGCATGAGTGGAGGAAAGTGGGAGGTGAAAAGAGCAGTGTTCATACACAGGGGTCTTTGGGTCTCCAAGGGGAAGTGGGGGTAGGGTGTGGCAAGGAAGGAAGTCTTGAGCTCAGTGTGGAGAGGTTTTCAGTTTGGGGAAACCAGCAGGGACAGGAGCAAAGAGAACTTTGTTACACCTAACTCTCTTCTGCCCGCTTTAGCCTGTATGCCAGTGCACGTAGGAGCTCAGGCCCTCAGTTAAATACAGGACTGATTTGAGCAAGGACTTTTCTCACAAGGTAGATCCCTGGGTTATTTTAAATTTTTGGCTATTGTGAATAATGCTGGCATGAATATGGGTTTAAAATATCTGTGTCCCTGCTTTCAATTCCTTTGGGTATCTTTTATTTTTGGTACTAGGCATTGAACCAGGGTGCTTAATCACTGAGCCATCTCCTAAGCCCTTTTTATATTGTATTTAGAGACTGGGTCTTAATAAATTGCTTAGGGCCTCACTAATTTGCTGAGGCTGGCTTTGAACCAGGATCCTCATGCCTCAGCCTCTTGAGCATTTGGGATTACAGGTGTGTACCACCATACCCAGCTGGGTATACTTTTTACAAAATATAATTGCTCTAACTTATCTATCAGTTCAACCAATTTCACAAAATTATCAATTATGAATAGTTTTTCTCATCAGATAAATAAGTGGACAAATTTTCATATATTTTCATGAAAAAATGTTCAACTTCTCTAGCAATTAGAGAAATGCAAATCCAAACTATTCTAAGATTTCATCTCACTCTAGTCAGAATGGCAATCATCAAGAATATAGGCAACAATAAATGTTGGCGAGGATGTGGGGGAAAAGTCACACTTATACATTGCTTGTGGGACTGAAAATTGGTGCAACCACTATGGAAAGCAGTATGGAGATTCCTCAGAAAACTTGGAATGGAAGCACCATTTGACCCAGCTATCCCACTCCTTGGTTTATTACTTAAAATCAGCATACTACAGGGATGTGGCCAGGTCAATGTAACTCAATTCACAATTGCTAAACTATGGAACCAACCTAGGTGTCCCTCAATAGATGAATGGATAAAGGAAATGTGGCATATATATTCAATGGAATATTACTCAGCTTTAAAGAAGAGAGAAATTATGGCATTTGCAGGTAAAGGGATGGAAGTGGAAAATATGCTAAGCAAAATAAGCCTGTTCTCCAAAACCAAAGGCCGAATGTTTTCTATGATATGTGGATGCTAATTCACAATAAGAGAGGGGCACTAGGGAAGAATAGAATTACTTTAGATTAATTAGAGGGGAGTGAAGGGGAAGGGGTATGGGTATAGGAAGGATAGTAGAATGAAACAGACATCATAACCTTACGTACATATACGACTGCATGACCAATGTGATTCTACAACATGTACAATCAGAAAAATGAGAAATTATACCCCATTTATGCATGATATATCAAAGTGCATAAATGCCTTCTACTGTCATGTATAACTAATTACAACAAATAAAAATTTATAAAAAAAAATGTGGACAGGAACTTGAGGGCAGTTCAAGAGACCCAGGCCCAGGAAGAGCATGGGCTCTGATCTGAGTATGGCTTACACTGGAAGGAGCTTTTGTCCTGTTCCCAACATGTGGCATTCTGAGAAGGAAGGAGTGTGGTTAAGGAACAGTGTGGGTTCTGGAGTCACATGCACAGAATTTGCCCTGTGGCCTTGGGGAGCTATTGAATCTTTCTGAGGCCTTTTTCCCACCTGTGAGATACCTTTATCTTGCTGTTGTGAAATAAGAGATGACACAGAGAGAAGCCTATAGAGCTGCTAAAGAGTGAGCTTATTCTGTGGGGGACTTATTCTGTAGGGGACTTATTCTGTGATAAATGTATATTTATGTTATCAGTGTAGCAGATAAAGGACTCAGGACTAAGGACTCACTTTCTTCTTTTCTATTAGTGTCTTTCAAAACAACTTTCAGAACATCTATTTTCTTAAAGTCAGGTTCATTGAAATATAATTTACATACAAAACAATTTACCTCTGTTAGAGTTCATTTTTGACAAACATAGTCATGTGATCACCACAGTCAAGATATCCCCCAAATTCCCATCTGTCTTTGGTAATCACCTTCTTACCCCTAATTTCTAATGACCATTGGTCTATTTCCTATCCCCATACTTTTTTGCCTTTTCCAAAATGTCACATGAATGTTAATAAGACAGAATGGATTGGCTCTTGCCACTTGGCCTAATGTCTTTGAGACCCACCCTGGCTGTTGTAGGTATCATTAGTGTGTTCCTTTTTACTACTGAGAAGGATTCCATTGTATGGATGAGCCAGAGTTTATTCATTCACCTTGGAGGGACATTTATGGTTTTTTCCCCACTAGGTTTTGGAAGTTATGAATAGAGCTTCTATAAATATTCACATATAAGTTTTTGTAAGAACGTAAGTTTCCGTTTCTGTAGGGCAACTATCTAGGAGCAGAATTGCTGGGTATGTGTTCAAAGTTATCAGAGATTGCCAAGTTTGGATGTGAGGTATCCCCCCAAAATTCACATGTGAGACAATGCAAGAAGGTTCAGAGGAGAAATGATTGGGTTGTCACAGTCCTAACCCAATCAGTGAATTAATCCCCTGATAGGGATTAACTGAGTGGTAATTGAAGTGGTAGGGTATGGCTGGAGGAGGTGGGAATTGGGGGTGTGACTTTGGGGTATATATTTGTATCTGGCAAGTGGAGACCTCTCTCTCTGTCTCTGCTTTCTGATCATCATGTGAGCCGCTTCCTTCCACTACACTCTTCCACCATGATATCCTGCCTCACCTTGAGCCCCAGCTAATGGAGTCTGCTGTCTATGGACTGAGACCTCTGAAACCATGAACCCCTAAATAACTTTTTCTCCTCTACAATTGTGCTGATCCGGTCTTTCAGACACAGTGGCAAAAAAACTGATTAAGAGACCAGGCTAACTTCCAAAGTGGCTCTCCCATTTTGCATTCTCTCAGGCAAGGGTGAGAGTAATGGCTGCTGTCCCTCCTAGCAATCCTTGGTCTTATCAGTTTTTTTTTTTCCTAAAAACATGTTAATAGGTGTGCCCTGATATTTCATGTTAATCATCCTTCTCCTAACGTTAATTCTGTCATCACCTCAGTACCTCTGACTATGTCAAGGGGGAAGTGAGATGTGAAGAGAGTCCATATTACTGTAACCTGTCTTCCTGATCCCTTTTCAATTCAGTTTTTAACTCATAAGTTCTCCTTGTGAATGTGAAAGGGTGGGGAATAGGGAAACGAGGCCTAGCCACACTCTGCACATATTTTTTGAACAATATTGGTTTTGTTACTTTTTCTGGTGAGGTCCAGCTTGGTCCCTGACTTTGCTGATATAGGGCAGGGTGTTTGAATCTGCTGATGTGCAGCCAGGACCTGATTTTGAGTGGGAGAGAAATCAGGTCATTTACAGTCAGGCATGGAAGTTACTCTTCTATTTTGTATCAACTGGTCTAAGAATATCCCCAGCTCTAGGGCCTGGGTGGTCATGGCCCATGATGTAGGTGACTAACAGGCACATCTCTCACCTGGAGCTTATGATCCAGAAACTGGTGTAGTCACAGATACTGACAGTAAGTGGGAGGGAATTTTAACTTTCAGTTTTATCAAAGCAACTTTTCCTTTCCAGGCTCCTCTTCACTGCAGAGTGAATCCCAGGCTTCCCTCTGTCAGCCCTTTGTATTATTCCACATCCTTTCTTGCTTCAGGTTAATTTTTTTCCCCATAGTAGTTTCTTGACATTCTAGTGCCAGGGGCTGCCAAGTCCCATCTCACATCCTGAGACGCTCACCTATTGGCAAATCTCTGAACAGAAAGTCAGGAATGAAATAGTGGAGCAGGATGTTTATTTAGAAGCAAAACACCAGCAAACTCGTGTCTCTTCAGGCTGCAGATGTTGCCCTTCAGTGTGGCAGCTATGTGCAGGATGCCCTGGTGGATGATTAGGGAGCAGAACTTCAAGGATGCTGCATATATCTGCAGAGTGGGTGGAGTTGGCGGAAGATTGGCAGTGACACCCAGAGAGCCAGGGGCCACTTGCCCGCATATTTGGTTCTGCTGACAACATGGGAAATCCCCCCATTTCCTCTCTGTAACTCTCACTCTCTCTCAGGTTGCAGTAGACTTGTTATCTGGGTCCCCACATGTAACGCACAGGTAGGGGAGACCCCTCCACCTCATCACACACAACTTACCCTCGTCCCACTTGGGTTCATTGATCTGCACCTCTTCCGTCATCATGCATAAAGGACAGAGGGTGGCACCAAGATCACCAGGGCCATGTAAATGAGGAGAAGCTGAGACCTAGGAGTGGGAAACAACTCAATTAACAAACCACAAGGCCAAGCTGGGCCTAGACCCCACCCTATAACTCCTGGCCCCTGTTCCTTTCTGCCTTTTGAATGACTGCATGTTTTGTTACAGGACAGCAGGGATTCTAGTCTGGCTGATCAGGGATGTGGAAAGCCATGTTAAAACCTGGTTGGAGTCTTACACAGCCAGAGTCTGACCCAAACTGGGAAACAGTGCACCTGTCAGGCAGCGGGTGGGAGGGCTTGTCTTTTGCTGGAGGCCCTGGGACTCCCTGAACCCCTGTCTGTAGTTTCCCAAGCCTCTCTCTCTGTTCCTCTTCCCGTGTGAGCCAGGGGTTTGTGGTCAGCCACTTGTGTGTATTGCCAGTGATGTACTGGGCAGCAAAGCCTAGGCTGTCCACAGGACTGGAGTGGTTTCTGCTCCTGCCACCCACTGTGATGGAACCCTGAGTAAGTCACTTCTTTGCTCTGGTCTTAGTATCATCTGTGACCAAGGCCAATAACACAGATGTTGCCGGGTGACCAGAGGATTGAATGAAGAGGCGTATACAAATGTTGTAGCAACTAGACACAGATAGACACCAGTCCTCCAATCCTAAGAGTGAACTTGGCTGAGTACTTATATCTGCAGTGACACCATAGGGGGAGTCTCATATCACTCCATCTTACAAATGAGGATGCTGAGGCAGGGAAAGTTTCTTCATTGATCCTAAGCCCATCATATTCAAACCCGAGCCGTCAGGCTCCAAAGTCTGTATGAGGAGCACTGTGCTGCTGTCATTAGAGTAGAAGTTGGGGAAGCGGAAGGCCAGGAGTGGTACTTATTTAGGTTGATGATCGTTATCAGAAGTGCTGTGAGCTTGTATTCCCACAGGAGCAGGCCAGAGTGGGGAGGAGGACAAGTGTAGGGTTGGATCTTGACTTTATTTAAAATTTTAATATTTTGTTCATCATGGATTTTTTGCATTAAAATTGATTCTTAAAAATATTGAATTAATTTTTTTGGCACCTCCTTAAATCTGATGCCTGAGGTGAGTGCCTTGTTCTTGTTCTGGCCCTGCTGAGACCCCCCCAGTGGCTGCACCCTTAAGTCATTTCTTCCCACCCTCATGAGGAATCCTCTGGTGGTACTTGCACAGGGCATTTTTTTTTTTGTAATGAAGTAGATTAGAGTGATTTCTTTCTGCTGGTCTTTACCCTGCCAAGAAACTGTCCTCAGTTTCCTTCCTTTCAAAAACCAAACCATACAGGCTCAGGTGAAGCAGGAGACTGGGCTGCTGCAGCTTGATGTTTGAGTCAGCAATGGTTCCATGAGATTTCATGGATCCGCATTTTTTAGAAATTCTTGTTTCTCAAAAATTCTGTGTCTATTCCTGAGAAGGTGAGTCAAATGTTTCAGTTCAACAAACATAGCTTCTGTACCCAGAGGAGATGGGGGTTGACTTCTGATGCTTCCCCAGATGTCCAATCACCAGCCTGTTCTATTGGGTTTCATTTTCAGACCCGATGCTCATTTTGACTAACCACTTGCTTATCCTGAGAATGGGGTCCGTTAGCAGGTCCTCAGATGCAATTTGCTGAATGAACTGATTAGTTATGACTATAGGTGTGGCCACAGAATGATTCTTGTAGGACAGCAACAACACTCAGCTTCACTGTAGCAGACAGTGGTGGGTTGGTGGGCTCCATATTGGACTCTGGGAAGGCTTTGTCAGTGGCAGAGTTTGGTACATAGTGGTTTCCAGTGTTTGGGAAAATCCAAGCAGAAACTTTGAAGTGAGGAAAGAAAGAACATGTTCCACAGAGAGATCCCTCAAGGTGTGTGTGTGTGTGTGTGGGGGGAGAGAGAGAGAGAGAGAGAGAGAGAGAGATTGAGATTCATTT
>NW_026000000.1:8198173-8357509 GCF_001458135.2 Marmota marmota marmota | reverse complement strand
GAGAGAGAGAGAGAGAGAGAGAGAGAGAGAGAGAGAGAGAGAGAGAGAGAGAGAGAGACAATTAACTAATTAATTAATTTTGGGTATCAGTAGCACATAGGTTAATTCATTCATTGATTCATCTATACTTTCATTCATTTAGTCAAAACATATTATTGAGCATCTACTTTGTGCAAGCTCCCATTACAGGAACAATGCTCTTGCCTTCACAGAGCTAGTGTTTATCAATATGTGGTTCTCAGGGGATAAGGTCATGGCAATAGCTGAGACCTCCTTTAAGAAGCCCATGAAGTACGAGCACACTGGAGTCTAACTCCAGAGCAGCAACTGCAAGAGCTTCTGAAGGAACCAAGCCATGGATTAGCCAGGACCAACAGGGGTGGATTTGCTTTTGTTTCTGTCATATTTGTCAAATCAGCAAGATTTTAAAAAAATAGTATTGGTACTTTTTTTTTTTTTTAATAATACTGGGGATTGAATCCATGGGTGCTTTACTATTGAGCTATATCCTCAGCTCTTTTTAAATTTTTTTGTGAGACAGGATCTCACTAAGTTGCACAGACTGGCCTTGAATTTGCATTCCTCCTGTCTCATCCTCCCAAGTTGTTGGAATTAAAGGCATGTGTGACTGAGCCCAGTCTGCACCCTCCAAAAATATATATTAACAGAGGTAGTAAGAACACTGAGGGTAGGAGGATTGTTTACTGATGTGTTTTTTTAAGAGAGGCTGTTTTTCTTTTTTTAAAGGATGGAAATACAGGCCAAGAGCCTGAAAATTTTTCCCTACATTTAGCTATTTCCTTTTATGATATAGGAAACTATTATGGTGGGTTATTTAATTCTGAATACTTGGGGAGACTTAGACACAGGGCTGCCATTGCAGTGTTGTTTTTTCAGTAGTGAATAATTGGACATCATTTACATGCCCAGGTGCCTGGGATTATTAAATAAACCACCAACATTACTCTTTGGCTACCGTAAAACTATTAGAAATAAAGGCATCAGAGATCTTAGATGAAGTGGAAAATATTCATGATATGTTGTGAGAAAAAATGTTATGAACCAACTTATAAGAGAAATGGATCAAGAGAAGATATCTGCAATTTTTTAAGTGAACAAGAGACTAACTTCTAGAATATACTATTGTAATGCAACAAGAAAAAGAAAAGAAAAGGAAAAACGAGAATGTTATGAGTGTCAGACCACAAAGGTGGAACCCAATAAGGCTAATGAGGCTATGAAGAAATGCTTGTACTCAGTAATTTAGGGAAACACATCAACATGACAATAAGGGGTCCCTTCACTTCAATTGGATTGGCGGGCAGTAGAAAGTAGGGTGATGCCAATCAGGTGGCAATGAAGAGACAGAGAGGCCTTCAGATACCCATTATAGAGAAGGTGGTTGGTTCCAGCTTTCTGGAGGCTTCTTCGTGGTATGTGGTTGAATTCAGTTCTGCTCCTCCTGAGTACCCACCCAGAGCCCGTCACATTACGCCCCGTGAGGGACCGCACACAGGAATGTCCCTGTGGCATTGTGTGCACTATCAGAAGTTGTGTTTAATCTCGCCATCCATCACTGTGAGAACAAACAGGTAAATGCTCACACGCTGCCCGCTTTGCAATACAAGGCAGCAAGTTGAAGAATGAACTTGACCGACACACAGCCACAGGGTCAGGGGTGAAGACCGATAATGCTGAGCGAACCAGGGAGATGCAGAAGAGATAGAGGATTATTAGGTAGCTTGCAATGCAGGTGTGTGGAAAGCAGGAACCATGGGTCATGCTTCCTAAGGCCTGTGGCTGTGGGACCCCACCTCTAAAGCAGGTGGGGTGGGTGGGGTGGGTGGGATGGGGATCAGGGAATGGGAGTGAGGAATGGAAGTCCAGGGAGTGGAGGAGCAAACAAAGCCCATAAGGAGCTTTGTCAGATGAGGGAAGGTCTGGGTGTTCATAACCCCACGGCCTGCCCCTGAGGGCCAAGCCAAAAAAGAAAATTAATAAGCCACCCAAAATTCCTGCCAACCACCCCAAAGAGCAAAGTATACATATAAAGTTAGCTTAACAGTATTAGGAATATGTTCTTCTTAAACTATAGAATTATAGGTAAAAGCTGGAATATCAGTAATCATTTGTCTGGGAATAGGCAAATTTTATATTCTTCCTGATATTTTCTTCCTTCCCAATTTTTAACAATGTGACATGACTTTTGTAATAAGAAATGGTTTCTTCTTCTTTTTTGTCTTATTTTCAGTACTGGGGATTGAAAGGGAAATGACTTTGTTTCTAATTTTATATTGTTTCATATTCTACTTTCCTCTGTCAACATTCCCCATATAATTTTTTATTGACTTTGAGATGCCATTTACTTACATAAAATGCACCTGTGGCAGTCAAGACATCCATTAGGGTGGCAAATACCTGAGATAAGTCAACTTAGAGGAAAGGTTTATTTGGGTTCATGATTTGGGAGGTTTTAGTCCATGATGGATTGGACCTGTTGATTCGGACCTGTGGGGGCACAGTACAGAGTGGTACCAGAGGAGGCCAACTTACGTCATGGCTGACTGTGGAAAAGAAAGAGGAAAAGTCTGGGTTCCTATCGGCCCTTCCAGGGAATGCATCCAGTGACCTCCCACTAGGGCCCTGCTTCTTAAAGGTCCCACCACCTTCCAGTAGCACCCCCAGGGGACCAGGCTTTTAACATGAAGGCCTTTGATCCAAACAATAGCAAAATCATTCTTAAGCTTACATTTCATGCATTTTGCCCAATATATACACCCATGTAACCACCATAACAATCAATATGTAGACATTTTCATAGCCACAAAAATTTCACTGTGCCCTTGCCTAGTAAACTTGCCCATCCCTACTCTCAGTGTAAAAACATTCATGGGCTTTCTATCAGTAGAAATTATATTTATTTGTTTTCTAGTTTCACAAAAAGTGGAGTTATTTAGCTGAGGTCTTTTTGTATTGATTCTTTCATTCAGGATAATGTTTTGACATTTGTATGTTTATCAGAGGCACCTTCCATTTTTATGGATGTACAGTGTTCCATCACATGGCTAAACCATAATTTGTTTATCAGTTTAAACAACAACAAAGCAGTGATTTCTGAAAATGAAATCTGAAAGAAGCATGTGTAATAAAGAGGAGTCAGGGCACAAAATTTTATGCATGTAAAGGTTGAGAAAATTTCAGATTGGGATGGTTCACCTTGCCAGCTGACATAGTACTAGCCCCATTCTAGCCTGCAAGGACTGTATGTCTGAGCTACAAATTAAATGTGATGTACCCCTGCTGTTGCTGTGGCTGAGAGCAAAGTACTAGGTAAGCTGCATCTGTTGTCCCTTTATCTGCTCACTACCCTGTGACTGTTGGATGCTGGCTGACCTCAGGATGAATTTCCCCCGTGGTTACTTTGAGTTTGGGGAGGGCTTGTTGCAGAAGCCAGGACATTCTGGTGTCACCTTAGAGTTTATTATACTCCAAAGAGCCAACCACAAACCTCTGAGCCAATCACAACTCACTTGAATATTTGATGATTAAAAATTCAAGCACACAAATAAAAACACCTTCCAGAGCTTCACTCTCAGGTGAGTTGATCTTTGGCCATTTTCACCACATAAGCTCTTGTTCTCGTGTCGACTTACTCAGGCTGGTCTGCATAATTGTTCCTTTCTGCATGCAAAGAGGGGCTCCTGTAAGCTCCTTGATTTAAGGGTTCATTTTGAGGGCAAAGTTCTTTAAAAATATTGAATGTGAACCAAATAATGCTGAGAAGGAAAAATCTGTCTGTTCAGATTTATGCAATACAAGGAAGTTACTGTTTAGATAAAGAATTAAAAGACTCTAAAACAAGTTTAGGAAATAAATAGTGGTGATAGTTGCAAAAATTGTGAATGTACTCAATGGCATTTCATTGCACTTAAAAATGGGTAAAACGGCAAAAATTTATATTTTACCAGGATACAAAAAAGTTAATGATGTAACATACCCCAAACCACTAAATGACGCAACCTTAAATGGAAGAATTTTTGGTATATGAATGATATCTTAATTAAATGAAAAATAAAAATGAAAGAAATTTTTAATAGAATGACATGCCTTTACAAACACTGGTAAAATATTCACATGTGTCTTTTATTTAGTTAAGAGGCTGCAGCATGAGGTAATAACATGGAACAGATTTTGGTTCTAAAGGTTTACTTTCCACCTTAATGTCTAGTTGCCTGTGTGCCCCTGGCCCCTCTGGTTTCCTCACTTCCGCACAGAAAATAAGAGCACTCTCTCTGCTGATACCTGGGGTCTGTATGGTGAACCCAGCACACTGTGTTGCTTATGGAAGATAGTCAATTCCATCCAAATCTAATGAATCTCTTTTTAAAAATGTCTTCCTTATTTTAGTCAGTTTCAGATTCTTGAGGAACTATCTTCAGTAGGAACTGAGCAGAACGAATACTGTACCTTGTCCCACAACCAGTGTCATCAGGAAGTGTGACGAGGCAGGACTTTTTATTTTTGTTTGTTCTGAATTCAGATCTGCGTGGCTAAGCATGGAGGCTGAGGATCTCTCAAAGGCTGAAGATGGACCTGAGGACCCAGGTTTAAAAAATGAAGGCCAGTCTGCTGCTGTGCAGCCTGAGTTCCCACTTGGAAGGCAGTCCCCTGGTCCCACTGACCTTTGGGATATGCTGGAAAGGAAGTTTCTGGAATACCAGCAGATGACATATGGGAGTGCAGATGAACGTCGGAAGAGTCTGTTGTGTCTTCTCCCCCTGTTCCTAAAGGTCAGAATTTCATTTTTTAAGAAAGTTTTATTTTGTTTTTAATTGGCACATAATAATTGTACATATTTATGAGTCCAGTGTGCTGTTTCAATACATGTGTACATTACGTAATGAGCAAATCAGGATATTTAGTGCATGCTTCCCCTCAGTGATTTATTGTGTCTTTGTGGTGAGAACCTGCAAATCCTCTCTTCTAGATACTTGGAAATATACAATAAAATATTGTTAATTATTTTATTGTATTTATTTACTGCCCCACTCTTCTCACTTTTAAAAATGTAAGATGATACAGTGCTTTGGATATACTTCTGGGATGAATGAAAACCAAAATCATTGCTCTTAACATTAATGCTAGTGGCCTCTGATTGGCTGTTCAGGGGAGAGTTGTCTTAGTCTGTTTATTCTGTTGTAATAAAAAGTAGAGTGTCTTGTGAACAACATGAAAATCAGATCTCTAGTTTCTCTTCAAAATTTTGGTAGATGTGGTAACACCAACAACTGGATAGACAGAGATGACAGAAGATGGTCTTTTAGACAGAAGATGGTCTTGGTCTCTCACCTTATGCCAGTCCCCCAAATATCTTTCACCCAGTCCATGGGTGAAACATACTCCTTTATGTTCTCTCATCCCATAGGCATTCAAGTTTGAGATCCTATATATAGTGTTTCCTATTTTAAATGAACCTTGACATTGATCTATGTCTTACAACCCCCTCGTGATAATTGAGGCATCATGGCCCTTTTGTTGAACACATGGGCTTTTGAGTCAAACAGGGCTCAAGTCCTGGCTCCATCTCTTATTAGCTGAGCATCCTTGAGAAAGTTCCTAATTCTTGCTGAGCTTCAGTTTCTTCATCTGTAAAGTGAAATCAATCATATTCTGTTGAGAAGCTGTGAGATGAGATAAGATGATGTCTGTCAAGTCCAAAGCACATGGAACACACTCATGCCCTGCGTTACCTTGCCCCCAGCCCCCAGGGTCCTAACTTCATGTGTGCATGAACATTCGAGATCCTGCCTTCATGATTTTCCAAACTGCTGGCACCATTGGCTTCTCTTTGGATCTCTGGAGCCCACCTCCAGTGAATCCTGTAGAAGCAAACATTACAGGTTTCTCATGGTTTTCTTAATATCTACATTGATAAATTAAGTCCCATAATGTCTACCAATCTGACATTTCTATTAAGTTCTGACAAATAGAATCCTGCAAGAGTCAGAACTCTCAGGCTTCCTAATTGAGAGTTAATGGTGGAGAGGAACGTGGGGAAGATGGGGAATGTTTCTCAGGTGTAGTTCAGATAAAAAGGGACGCAAATCTAAAAACTTGAGAACATTCCTTGGAACATCCCTCATGCAAACTGTCTAGCTTGTAACTATTTGGTCCTGAATTTTATAACGATAAAGAAATGCTCTTCAAGGTGGTCTATGCCTTGCAAATATCAGAACCTGAAAAAGTGTACCATGTTCTGTGAAATTGGGAGGCTAATGTCAAAGCCTTTTGCATGCATTGGTTGTTATGGAAACCATGTCCTGCTTGGGATTTGAGTGCATATATGAATCCTGAATGGTTTTGTTTGATGAGAACTTGACTCTATACCTGATTCTCTTCACTTTGGGTCCAAGGAATAATAACATGGTCTGGAATAGTCTTTCTATGAAGATGATGTACACCGGGATTTTGAATTGCCACCCCTGCTTGGAAAGGATTGTATTCTTGGGGTGTGGGATCTTTACTGTCCTTTCAGTTAGACCCAACATGGAAGAGGTGACTCATATGTAGTCAGAGCTTAGGTGAAGATTGACAGCTGTGTGTGTTCTCCTTGTGGCTATCTCCTGCTTCAACCTAGTGAGTCTTTAGGTTTGATATGGACCTTGTCTTGTGTAGCAGACTCTCTCGGAGGTGGTTTTATTTTATTTTATTTTTTTGCATCTTTTCTTCAGAGGACTTCCCTTTCTCTTTTGTTTTTTTTTCCTATATGACTCCTTCAAACTCATAGCAGGAATATTACCTAGGTATAGTTGGTGACCGTATTGCTCACCTGGGCAACAGAGCTCCTGGGTTTAAGTCTTGGCACTGCCACCTGCTAACTGAAACTAGGATATTATTTCACCCTAGGGTCATTTCATTTTTAATACATACCAATAAACCCATTGTAAGTCAGAAACATTGTAAGCAGAAAAAGCATTGAATCCACCAAACCTGCCCAACAGTACAGCTCAGCATAGCATGCTGTAGAGCGTTTGTCGTTTGTGATCACATGGCTGAGTGGGAGCTGTGGCTCGCAGCTGCTGTCCAGCGTCAGGACAGAGGACCACATTGCATGCTGCTAGCTCAGGGAGAGGGCAAAAGTCAATATTCAAAGTTTGGTTTGTACTGAATGTGTATTACTTTTGAACCCTCATAAAGTCAAAAGATTATAAATTGAACCATTGTAAATTAGTGACCATCTTTTATACAGTTAAGGTAGTACTGTAAAGTGATACTCAGTAGCCAAGTGATGAAACCAGCCTACATGTCCATCAACAGATGAATGGATAAAGTAAATGTATCATATATATATATATATATATATATATATATATATACACAATGGAACCTTGTTCAGCCATAAAGAATAACAAAGTTATGTCATTTGCAGAAAAATGAAACTGAAGAGTATCATGTTGAGGGAAATAAGCTAAATTCAGAAAGTCAAGGGTTGTATGTTCTCTATGATATGTAGAAGCTAGGGAGAAAAAAATTATGAAAGAGACCTCATGTAAATAGAAGGGAGAGTGGCTGAGTTGAGGAAGGGGATCAGGGAGAGGGAGGGGATGAAGGCAAGGGGATGTTCTGGAGAATGAAATTGATCACATCATGTGCATGAACATATTTGTCACAATGAATCCCACTATTATGTAGAATTATAATGCATTAATTAAAATATGAAAAAAGAGAATAATGTGGTATTCTAAAGAAAGAAAAAAGGAAAATGACAATTATTCCTGTCTTTGTTTACATGTAACTGCATTAACTGTGTCCATTTAGAATAGAAGCCTCTCCACCTCACCTCTCCTCATGGTAGGTCAAAGAGGAGCTCTTAGCCAGGGTGAGTTGAACAGTGTCTCAATCCTGTTCTAGGGTCATATCCTCCAACTCTGCCTTTCTGTCTTCTTTCTTTTGATATCACCTATCTTGTCATTGACCTGTGCTGCCCACACTGTGTACTGATGGTCACTGACTTATTATGGCTTGAATTATGATAACTAGGTAATATTTACAGAGCTCTAACTAGCAAAGCAGACACTTGCTGAGTGTTTAAAAGTATTCACAATGACCCTGTGAGATAGTTGCTGTTTTATCTGATTTATTAATGAGGAAAGAGAGGTTTGCAGATGTTGAGTCACTTGACCAAGTTCACTCAGTTTTTAGCAGAGTGGAACTTAACCCAAGAAGTCTGTCTCAGGTCTGCATTGTTAACCATTGGGCTCCCTTGCTCAATGCTGGGGTTTGTAGAATCGGGTATATCTAGTTTCTGTTTCCCTAGCCGACGACTCACTGGACAATGATGTTGCCTGCAAGCACCCTACTTTTCCCTTGGATACAAAAAGGAACACACGTCATGTTTGGACAGATGGCTCCAGGATATTGCAGACAGGGAAGTGGCTTTTTTTAGTTAGTGTATTATAGTAATATCTAATTGTGGGGTTTGACATATCCACAAATGCAAAATAATAATCGAATTTGCTTCATTTCCGTTCCCAGTACTATCTCCTTCTCTCCTTTCCTCCTTTCCCCTGACTCCATTACTCTTCTCTGTTGTACTTCCTTCTATTAATTTATTTTTTAAATTGGTGCATTAAGTTTGCAATAGCCAAGCTATGGAACCAGTGTACATGTTCCTTAATAGACAAGTTGATAAAGAATATGTAGTATATACACACAATGGAGTTTTACTCAGCCATAAAGAAGAATTAAACTATGCTACGTCTGTGTAAGAACCTATCAGGGAAGAGGTTTTATTGCATCACTTGGGTAACAGCACAGGGCCAGTAATTTCTGTAGTGTGCAGGGCAAAATTTCTGAGAAGGACTCAGTAGACTGTTCTTTTCCTGCCACGATTCTTGTAGAATACCCGTAGAATCTCATGCCAAGACAAGAAGGCATTCCTCTGGCAAGCATGGGCAGGCCTGGCCTATGGATGAGCAAGCTGTGGTATAAGGGAAGGACTCCAGGTCTTCACAGTGCATAGGCATATTCTGTGATAATAGATATGGGGAACGCTAGGGCCCCAGAAGTAGTTCTTGAAGATTGCTTATAGAATATGACTTGAGAGAAAACAAGAAGACACAGACCTTAGAGAAGACTTTAGAGAATCCCCAGTAATTAGAATAAAAGCCCTCAATATAAGGGACAGACGATCTGAAGGGTGGTGTGTTGTGAATAGGCTCATACTTCTTCATGCAAGAGGTAAGGCCTGTGCCTCTTCCCGTTGCATCTAGGTGGATTTGTGATGTTGTGGCTAATGGAATAGGATGGAAGTGACATTTCTAGGCACAAGCCTCCAGGGGCTTTCCCTTCCTGTCACTTGGAATGCTCACTAGAACCTGGCTCTTATGTGAGGAAGTCCAAGTATCCGAGAGGAAAGTCCTCTGTGGAGAGGAGCTAAGGCCCCTGACTAGGCAGGTGAGATGGTACATACCTGTAATCCCAGCTATTCAGGAGACTGAGACAGGCACAACTTAAATTTAAGGCCATTCTGGGCAATTTAGGGAGACCCTATCTTTTTTTTTTTTTATTGTTTTAGGATCAAACTCTGTTATACAAACGCTGTATGTTTTTGGTATGGATTTAGTGTACTGATTTTCATTATGGTAAAATGCATCATCATAACACACATGAACAGTAGGCAGTTCAGTAGGGTTAAGTTTATCACAATCTTGTGAAGTAGATTTCCATGACTTTCTCGTCCTGCAGAATTGTAACCTACACCTTTGTATGTGTGTGTGTAGGGTGGTGGCTACTGGGAATTGAGCCCAGGGTGCTCTGCCACTGAACCATATCCACAGACTTTTTTATTTTTCATTTTGAGACAGATCTTTTTAAGTTGCTGAGGCTGGCCTCAAACTTGGGATTCTCCTGCCTCAGCCTCCAGAGTTTCTAGGATACTAGGAATGTACCACTGTACTAAGTTCTATACCTTTTGAATAACAGCTCCCCATCCCCTAGCAACCACAATTCTGTTTTCTGCCTTTATGAATTTGACTACTACTGATTAGTTTCCATAAGTGGAATTAATATACTTTGTGTTTCTGGTTTATTTCACTTAGTATATGTCTTCAAGGTTTGTAGCATGTTTCAGAATTTCCTTCCTTTTTTAAAATGAATTTTAATATTTATTTATTTTTTAGTTTTCGGCGGACACAATCTTTGTATGTGGTGCTGAGGATCGAACCCGGGCCGCACGCATGCCAGGCTAGCGCGCTACCGCTTGAGCCACATCCCCAGCCCAGAATTTCCTTCCTTTTAAAGCTGAATAATATTCTATTGCATGTGTTTACCACATTTATTTATTTATTAGTTCTAATCAGTTATACATGACAGTAGAAAGCTTTTCAATTCATTGTACACAAATGGAACAGACATTTTCACTTCTCTGGTTGTGTATGAAGTAGAGTCACACCATTTGTATGATCATACAAGTACCTAGGGTAATAATGTTCATCTCATTAAACCGTCTTTCCTACCCCTTTGCCCCTTCCACCCTCCCTTTTGCCCCATCCAAAGTTCCTCCAATCATCCTGTGCCTCCCGCCCCCCACATGGATTAGCATCCATTTATCAGAGAAAACATTCGGCCCCTGTTTTTTGAGATTTGCTTATTTTATTTAGCATGATATGGGAGATCCTATCTTAAAAAACTATGAAAAGGACTGGGTTATGTAGTTCAATTAGAGAGATCAAACTCCAGCACTGAAAGAAAGAAAGAAAAAGGAAGACCAGTAGTACTTTTCAAAGGTGGTGTCCAGAGGGGACAGAAAGGGTCAATACCCTTTCTTGTTCACTCCCAATTCTACTCCACCTTGCAGCAGGGCCTCAAACACAGCTTATTCTCACTTTGGGAAAATACTATTATTTGCTGTTTTAGCAAAGCTTTGATACACACTCTTTTTCTTTTTCTTTTCCTTTTTAAATTTATAGTGGAGATTGTTCACTATGTCACATTAGCAGGAAAGCCTCGCATAAAATCATAGAAATAGTTGAAGTTCTCTTAAAGATAAATGATAATAACATTGTGGTCAGGCTGAAAAACCAAGCAGGTTCTCTTGTCATTCAAAAGCTGTTTTTTCCCCCCCATCTCCTCAAGAGTTTTTATTATTCTTTGTTTTCATTTGGAGTCTAAAGCATTGCTTTCTTTCTCTTTTTTCCATGAGAAGGGATAATCATAAGGCATGATCATGCAGCTTAGATAATGTTAGTAAATAAAAGTTTTAAAAAATATTGAGCAATATTTTCCCAGCATGCAAATCCCAGTTTGGGGAAAAAATTAGGGTCTTTTGGAAGCTGCCTTAACTCTTTGGGGTCTCCATGGTACCATTTGGTAAATGATTGGCTCTGTGCATCAAACAGCACCCTGGTGACCTGAAAGAGTTAAAGCAGTCTCCAGAAGTACCCATTGTGGTCCCAGGAAGGAGCCTGAGCCTTGAGAGATCTGGCTCACAGTACAATTACTGTTCAACTCACAGAGGCCCAATTTGCTTTATTGTAGAGTGCCTCCTGGAGTCCCATTGCTCCAGAGACAATATAGATGCTTCTGAGTCAACTGCTTGCAAATTGGTCTTTGAAGGGTTTGCAAGTGCAGGGAGGAAGCACAGGAATTTGTTAGAAAGACATCATAATAGAGTTTGTGGCCCTGGAGAAGGAAATCATCTTACCTCAGAAATTCCAAGCCCAAAAGACTGACTTTTCCTTTTCAGTGATTAACATGTCTGAGGGACCAGTGGTTTCTAGGGGTTAGTATAAGTTCATACATGTGCAGATGCTACTTGGGCATGTTCTACATGTATGAAGTAATTCAATTCTTGATGCTGAGCCTTTGTTCTTAATCTATAGCTCAGCTTGCAAGGTGGGCATAATAATAATATAAACCTCAGTGCTTTGGTGTGAGGATTAGTAAAAATAATGTGTATAAGTGCTTGGCCCAGTGTTTGGCACAAGACAAACACACCATACATTTGGCCATTGTTATGGTGTATTGTGGGTTTTGTAATTGTTTTCTTCATTTATTAAACATTTGTTGGAAGTCAATTATGTCCAACAATGTTTAACAATAACAAAGCATTCTTGTTTTAGCAAAGTTCCAAAGAGCTGCTTTTCTTTTTCATTTATAAAGGGAAGGGTCAACCATGCTCATTCATAGGGTAAAAAACAAAAGAAAAAAATTAGACCCATACAAAATTTCACACAAAACATAACACATGAATACTCGCCACCTAGTTTATAAGAAATTAAACATTCCAGATAAACTAAAGCCCCTGTGTACACATTCTTAAGCCCTTATTGGAGAGGTAACCCCCTATCTTGGATTTGGGATATATATCATTCCCAGCACAGATTCATATTTCTATTAGATGCTATCATTGGCTATCCATAAGTAATATACAGTACAATCTTAAAGGTTTTTGTAGATTCATACTGTCATGTAATTTTACCATTTGCTTTTTTCACTTGACATCTTTGGGGTTTATCCATGTTGATACATTTGGCTGTGTATTTTTGGTACTATTTGGTATTCTTTTATATTAATATATCACAAATTGTCTATGGTCCTCATGATGCATATTAAAACTTTCCCCAGTTTTTCTTAATTACAAATGTGGTCACACAGCTATTTCTTGTCCAGCTCATATACCAGCATTTCTCTAGGTAATATAGCTAGCTGTGTGCCCCTTTAAATTTATTCATTTGCGCTAAAAACATATCCAAAAGGGGTTTCCCAAGTTATACTTCTTCAGTAGAGTGTGGGGCCCTCATGTCTTCCTGCATTTGGTATTGTCAGACTTTTCACTTTTACCCACTTGAAAAGTACAAAATATTTCAAGGAGGTTTAAGTTGCATTTTTCTGATCATTCATAATTTACTATTTATTTTATCTTTTATAAAAATTAGGTTCTTTTTTTTCTTATCAATTTACAGGAGTCTAGATTTCAATCTTTGTCAGTTAGATGCATTGCAAATCTATGCCTTGTATCTTTACATTATTTACGTATGGTGTCTTTTAAGGGAGACAAGATTTTTAAAGGCTTTTTAAAACAAACTTAATGTCACTTAATGTCACAACAAGAAAAACATTATTTCCCTTTGAGACATTGATATTCTCCTTACCTTTTCTAGACAGATGAGCTCAGCTTAGAAAATATCCAGTGAGGTTTCTGGGCAGGAATTAGTTGACTATATGGGAGGTGAGTGGGGACAAGGGGATAACAGCCCATGAAAATTGCATTTCATGGAGGCAGCTGGTTCCAAGAATGTGTGCCGCAGCCTTCCCTCCTGGTAGGAACTAGAGATTGGGAATCACCTGGAAGTCAGGTCCTACATGGCCTCAAGGCCGTCCTCCCTGACTGAGAAAGCCTCCTCATCCCGGACTTGTATGCTCAGCCAGTGACAACGTGATTGAACAAGGAGAAATGGCATCTGCATAAAGACTCTGATGAAAAGCAGACATAGGGGCAGGGTCACTAAAGAAATTGGAAAGGAATTCTGTAAAGGGTCTGCTATTCCAACCAGAATTTTAAAAGTTGTGACTTTCATTAATTGTATCCTAACAAAAAGGGGAAAGAGTTAACCAGATGAGATAGAAATAGAGAAGGACAGATAAGAAACAAATAAATAAAAAAGAAGAGATTAACAAAAACAATTTGGGACTGAGGACCAAATTCCTAAACCTGGAACTAAAGCCAGAAGATTAAAGAATAGAAAGAAAAATTTGATTTCCTAAGAATTTCTGTACAACGAAACCAAATAAAACCAAATTTAAAAAAATGACAAACTTGAAATAATTGCAGTAGTATTATAAATCAAAAGTTAATATTTATCATTGTTATATATTTATATATATATATATATCTTTTTAAATAAATATGAAATTAGTGAAAACCCTAAAGGAATAATAGGCTAAGAATAAAAACAGGCAATTCAAGAAGCAGGAGAAGCATTTGTTCATTCTAGTAATCAAGATTGCAACTGAGATTTTGATGAGATTTTTCATTAAAGATGAAAAAGCATGAGAATGCACAACATGGATATGGGTATAGAAACCCAGTTCTCTCTCATGGAGCCAGTGGAATCTAATATGGTAACCATTGTCTGGAGAATGAGTTTTTAATATGTACTAAAGCGAAAAAAAAAAAAAGTACACTCTTTAATTTATAATCCCACTTGTAGAATCAGTCTAAAGGAAATAATTGAATGATTTATACTTAGATATCTGTGTAAGATTAAAAAATTATATGCTGTGATTTGGACATGGTTTGAGTGTGTCCCTCAAGGGTTCACATGCTGGAAGCTTGGCCCAGTGTGGTGACATCAAGATGATGGAATCTGTAGGAGATGAGGCCCATGGAAAGTAATTAGGTCATGGGGGCATCACTCTTGCAGGGATTAATGCTGATTTCCCAGAGTGAGTTCTTACAAGAGCACATCATTTTAAAGCAAGGAACCTTATATTCTTGTCCCCTTCTAAATGTGGTTGTTTCTCTGCTTCTCTACCATGTTGTGACAGAGTTAAGGGGCCCTCAGCAGAGGTCAAACCAATGGGGCCACCTGATCTTGGACTTTCAGCTTCCAAAACCATGGGCTGAATAAACCTCTTTTCTATATGAAGTCCCCAGCTTTAGGTATTTGTTATAGCAACAGAAAAGGGACTAAGACACAGGATAAGAGGAGAATCAGTGAGACTTAGTAATTGACTGGATGAGGGAGGAAGTAGAGGGACAACTAGTGAATCATTTTTGGGATTTCCACTGGGACAACTGGGCACTTGGCTGGGCCATTTTCTTATAGAAGGTGCATCAGGTTTTGGGGGATGGTGATGGATTGGGGTCTGTGTGCTGGACATTTCAAAAGTATGCATTCAAGGAAGGTGGGGCAATGGGATGTGAGGGCCTGGAGCTCAGCAGGAAGCTAAAGAGCATGGAGCATGGTGTGGGATCCTGGCTAAAGCTGTGAGGGTGGTGGTTGGGTGGCCTTTTGGAGGCACCTGGGAAAGGGAGTAGAGCCATTGGCTTGTACTGATCAGAAGGAGGCCAGGTGGTTCTCATGCCTTGCTTGGAGTGCTGATAGCTCTGACTGAATCCTATTTGTTGCACGTCAGGCCTGGGAACACTCTGTGGGCATAATCTGCTTTCCCAGTCTCCAAAGGCTAGCAGAAGATGTTTCTGACCAGCTTGCCCAAGAAATACAGAAGGCTCTTGCTGGGAAACCTGCAGGTAAGAGAACAGAGGTGCTGGAGAACACTATGGAGAGCTAAGCTGCCCTGCAGAACCTGCCCAGGGCCTCTCTAAGCCCCTTTGCTTTCTCCTGGAGAAAAGCAGTGTTTGCCAAAGGGCATGATGCCTACTCTGCCCCTGAGTGCCCTAGAGACAGAGGGAAAAGCAGGGGAGAAGAGAAGAGGATGTTTGCAGGAGGGAATTCCAGGCAGAAGGATTTGGACATCAATTTCAGAAACTGTTGTAATGTAAGGCACTATGGGACGTAGGACCTGGGGTTGAGCACCTGGATTTTGGGGAATCCAGTAACCAAGGAGCTTGTTCCTACTCACTGGCAACAGGGAGCCATTGATGGTTGTTAAGCAGGCATGGTGGTGTGATCAATGCAGTCCTCCTAGGAAAATAATCTGGCAGAGTATACATGTTTGGTATAGATTCAAGTGGCTTTAGGGGGGTGTGGGCAGGAGGCCAGAGTCTTCTGCAGGAGCTCAGGCACATCTCATGGGGAGAGGTGACCCTGGATGGAGGGAAGGTGGTCAGGCAGTCTGCTACAATGCCCAGCTGGTGACACTTTCTTCCAGAACAAGCACGAGTGGTGGTGGGGCAGTTGCTGCGTTGTAAGGGGGACGTGGATCGGGATGGCTACCTGCTCTTGAAGTCGGTGTATGTGCTCACAGGAACAGACTCGGTAAGTTCCAGGCTCTTGGGCCCCTTCATCCTGGGCAGAAGGAAGTCAGGCACAGGGGTATTGGCACATCCCCACTGTGGCTTCCTTTTTTACAAAACGGACTGTTTCTCCTGTCTTCCCTTCTTTTACCAAACATGGACTTTGGGGTCTGAAATTCAGGTTTGAATGTTTCCTTTTCAATTGATAAAATGTGTGTAGCCATGGACAAATGACTTTAACTTGCTGCTACTTGGTTTTGTTTCTAATTTTAGAAATGGGAATAATCATGCATTTCTTCTAGGGTTAGTGTGGTTAATGACTGATCTTTATTGGCTGTAACCCTACGTGACTATTACTTGGTGAAGGCTGGATGTGTCCCATGCACACTACCAATTAATCCTCTCAAGGAGCTTGAGTCAGATTATGGAGATACTAGGTAGTTATGAGAAAAAGGTTTGAGTCAGATTATGTGGGCTACTGCCCAGAACCAACAGTTATGTTTGGCTAGAAAGCCATTGTTTCTAATTTTAAGTCTCTCCCCCTGACCCCCTCTCTTTCCTCCCTTCCTCCTCATCTTGTAAAAGGGCTAACATTTATTGAACACATAGTAAATGCTATATAAACTTCACCTTCACAGCTACTTAGGTGGGCCCATGATTTCACATATGAGGACATGGCATCCAGAGAGAAGTGACTTTCCCATGGACCCCACAGATGCAGCAGGCCTGACTCAGGTCTGGGCTCTGGATCTGGGGTCACACGTGGTCTTCTCTTGCAGGAGACACTAGGCAGAGTGGCCGAGTCTGGACTTCCAGCCCTCCTCCTCCAGTGCCTGTACCTCTTCTTCATCTTTCCTCTGGAAAAGGATGAGAATGATGTTCAAGGTCAGAGGATGTTTGTGCAGGTGAGTGACATCAGGGACCCAACATGCCCAGGTCATGACCTCACTTTTGGAATCAGACTCTGAGATGCTTCTGGGAGATACTTTTGTCAGTCTTAGCCTTAGTTCCCAAGCTCCTCTGTCATCCCAAAGGCCCAGATTTGCTCTGCAATGCCTGTGTAGCTGAAAAAAATGGTTTTCTCTTTTACTGTCCACCTTATAGCATCCCTGTATCAACATCCCCCTCCCCTGCGCTCTCCCAGAAATGTAGGCTCCTCTCCTTTCTCTGCTCACCTCCCCCTCTCCCCAATTCTTCCTCTGGTCTGCATTCTGGGGTCCTGAATGAGGGTGCTCCCTGGCACCTGCGGCCTGTTTGATCTGGCACCTTTCTCTCTGATAAGAAGCACGCTCAGTCCAACTCACACATCAGCAGCCAACATTTTCCAAGTACAGTCGTAGGCCACCTGACAATGGAGACACATTCTAAGAAATGAGTGGTTAGGGGATTTCATCATTGTGCCAACACTGTAGAGTGCAGTTACACAAGCCTAGATGGCATGGGTCAGGCACTCCCTGTGTGGCATCTTAATGCAATCAAGAAATGTGGTAAACATGAGATGCATGAGGCTGTCAGTGTAACCGGGAAGAATGTTTTACTTTTTTTACACTCTCAAATAATGATAAAAAGTGTATTATGGTAAGTGCATATACTAGTAATGGTTGTTTATCATCATGATCAAGGGTTTTGTATTGTATAAATTTGTATGTGCCATAATTTTATTTAATTGGCAAATGCAAAGTGTGTGTTTACACCAGCATCATCATAAACATATGAGTAATGCCTTGTGCTAGGATGTTATTATGATGTCACTAGGCAACAGGAATTTTTCAGTTCTATCATAGTCTCATGGGACCAATGTTGTATATTGTGTCCACTCTTGACTAAAATGTTCTAATGCCGTGCGTGACTGTACTAACCATCTGCCTGCCTGTCCATGAGTCTCACGGGGGTCACCTCCATGGCCTTCTCTACCATCCTAGGATGTAGACTAAGGAACTGTGAATAATTGTTGATTATGGGTCACAGAAGATGTGGATGGGGCTAGGGCTGGTGTTCGGGGGTCTGGTTTGAGTTCCCTCAGTTACACTTCTAACCATTCTGTGATGTCACTTCCTTCCCTCCTCTCAGAAGATGGCTCAGGCCACTGAGCATCCAGTGGTTTCTTCTTGTCATTTCCTGTCTTTCTCATGCTTCTTAACTTCTCCCCTCCATCCCCTGCTCCCTTCCTGACAGGTTCTGCTTTCTCAGCTTCTGAGATGCTGAGTTCTTCAGAAGCTCTTTCTGTGCTTCTGTCTGAGCAGGGGGATGGTGGGGAGGAACATGTGTCTTGGTGTGTTCAGTGCCTGGGGCAGCAGCTCACACAAAGCAGGTTCTTATGACTTTTCAGTAGATTTCCAATGTGTGTTCATATGCTTTGGACCAATTCTCAAAGTTTAACCAACTTTACTGGAGAGCATTGCATGTGTTCTGGCAGATTTTACTGATGCTGGTTATTCCTTAACCTGTATTTGTTGAAAGTTAGGCCTCATTTGCCGAAATATGAATCCTATTCTGAGTGGTGGCCAGGATGCTGCACTGGGCACTTTAGCAAATCTACTGCATGACTTTTACATGCTCTGCAGGGAACTAGTGTGGCTTCAAGGTCCTTTAGATGAATGCAAGCCACTGGTGACAGACTATGCATACATACCTCAAGACTTTTCATTTCTTCATTTACTGAAATGTTCAGCGTGCCTTCTGGGTACAGCTCTATTCCAGACCTATGGTTTTTAGTGGCAAGCACAGAATATTTACTCCCATGGGTGACAGAAAAGTCGGGGGGTCAAATGGGGTGGGGAAAGCAACCCATTTTTGTAAGTGTTATGAAGGGAAGGTTGGAGTTGTGTGGGGAATGATGACAGAGGACTGATTTTAGTGTAGAATGCATCAGTGGAGACTCTTCTGAGGACATGCCATTTAACCAGAGAGCTGACTGACCCTTGACAGGAATCGGAATGTAGCCTTGCCCATTTGGGGTGGAGGAAAGCCGGGAGGAGAGAGGTAAGAGGAACAGAGAAATGGTCATCCAGGCCCAAGATGAGAACAAGGTGAGAACTTTGGTCACTTGCCTGGTATTAGGCTCTGTAGCCCAGCCCCATGACTGCTCTATCATGGAGCTGGCAGGGGCTATCGCATTCATCCTACTGGAAGAGGCTTGCAATATTTGCCAAGCTGGAAGGAGGTCCCATCAGACCATTGAGAGCTCAAGGGAGAGCTGCACTTGATAGTGAGAGAGGAGACAGGCCTGGTTCATTCAGGACTCTGAGATCCAAACTAGGGTTTTGGATTTTATCCCAAGTGGACGGGAAGATATGGGAAGTCCCTCTGCTAACCATTTGGAGACTGGATTAGCAGGGAAAAGGAGCTTAATTTAGAGTTAAAGGATAACTAGCTTTTGTGATCTTTCAGAGTAGAGTGTCAACCAGGAATTCTGGAACACCTCTCTTTTTAAATGGTCAGGTCCTGTTAACTCTATCCCTTAATTGTTGATGGAATTTTTCTGTATTTCCATATAAAAGACCCTGAAGTTAATCACTTCTCTGTTACAGGAGTTTCCCCTTGTATGGTTTCAGTTACTTGTAGTCAACTTTGGTCTGAAAATATAAGGAAAAATTCCATACACAAACAATTCATGTTTTAAGTAACTTTTATTACAGTACATTTCTACAGTTTGTTCTACTTCATTATTAGTTATTATTATTTATTTATTTTTATTTTTATTTTTTTTTAAAGAGAGTGAGAGAGAGAGAGAGAGAGAGAATTTTTTAATATTTATTTTTTAGTTATTGGCGGACACAACATCTTTGTTTGTATGTGGTGCTGAGGATAGAACCCGGGCCGCACGCATGCCAGGCGAGCGCCCTACCGCTTGAGCCACCTCCCCAGCCCCTATTATTTATTTTTTACTGTACCTAAATTATAAATTAAACTTTACTATAAGCCTATATGCATAGGAAAAAGTGTAGTACTGTGGTCCCTTGGTATCCTTAGGGGGTTGGTTCTAGAACTCTCCATGGATTCCAAAGTCTGTAGGTGCTTGGGTATCTTATAGAAAATGGCATAGCATTTTCACATAACCTAAGCACACTTTCTCTATGCCTGCAATCATCTCAAAGTTACTTATAATACCTAACAATGCAAACATTACATAAGTACTTATAATGCTATATTTTTAGGGAATAACAACAAGAAAAAAATTGTACATTTGCATTTCAGATGCAATATTTTTCCCAAATATTTTCTATCCTTGTTTGGTTGAATCCATGGATAGGAACCCACAGATACAGAGGGCCAACTGTATATGTAAGGTTTAATACTATACAGGGTTTAAGGTGTCTGGATGATATCTTGGAATGCATCACCCATGGATAAAGCGCCTACTATATCCTGATTTGGAAAACATAGCAATCACTTGTGTAGGGATTTAACATTCAGACTTGAGCCACAGCCATGCCCCCTTCCCTAGCTGGCTGTGTTGACCAGGCTGGTCAACAACAGAGATTGACCATACATACAATCTAGTCCTTTCTGCTGAATCATGCTCATCAGTGCTCCACAGAAGCAGGGAGCAAATCAGTCGTAGAAGGGAGTCTTTCTAACAAGACTTTTCTTCATTTTTCTTTTCTTTTTTTTTCACCTTCTTTCCTTCCTTCCTTTTTTTTCCTTTCAGATGTTACTCAACATTTGCAGTGAGTCTCAGGGTCTAGAAGGATTTCTTTCAGGATGTGAACTTCAGTCTCTACTGATTGCCACCACCTGTCTTCGGGAACACAGCTGCTACTTCTGGAAAGAGCCCACCTTCTGTGTGCTGAAGGCAATCTCCAGGGCTCAAAGCCCCAGTATCATCCAATACCTCCAGGGTAGGTCCCAGGAGACTTTCTTCGAACTCTTGGAGTAAAGACTTAGGGCTCACTTTCTACAGTGAGGCCCTGAGATGTTCCTGTGATATCAGAATAAATTTCAGGACCAAAGAAGAGGTGAATGGACAGATATGCCTTGTGGATGGTTCAATAATACTTGGCTCCATTTGTGAAAGTGATTGTATTGTTCATCTTGATGCTCCATTAGAGGAGGGAGGAAAGGGGATTTCATTCACCATGCTCATACTATCAAACACTGTAATGGGATCATTTGTATACTATCTCATTTGTTTTTTTGAGATGAATTTTGGATATTAAGAAAGTGAAGATTAAAAGTGATAGAAGACCTTGTGAAGATCTACTTTTAAACTTAGAGATGTCTGATGATAGCACCTCAGTTTCTGGTTTGGGGAGCACATGTTGGGGTGAAGGTCATAGACTCTGGAACCAGCTAGTCAGGGTGTGTAGACTCTAGCTCTTCTGAATGACCTCAGGCATTCAACCCCTTGGGTGCCTCAGTTCTCTCATCTATAAAATGGGTATAAGAATACATAATCTCCTTGGGTTCTTGTGATTCTTCAGTGAGTTGACACATAGAAAATGTTTAGACAGTGCTTGGTGTGTGTGTGTGTGTGTGTGTGTGTGTGTATAAAATATATATAAAATGGATGCTGCATTGGTCTCAGCATCCCATCATCATTGCTTGGGTTTGATCAAAGGCAAGATGTTGCAGAAGCTAAATCTAGTAGAAATCCTAAGGGCCTCCCCTTAGCATTATCTAACATCCAAGGACCTAGACAATGCTAAGAAGCAAGGAGACCACTGTGACTCCTAGCATGTCAGGGCAAGGTACAGGCCTCATCTCAGTGGCTGGCCCCTCATAGGGCAGAGAGGGAACCTCCATAGGCTAGTTCCAAGGAGGACATTTTGAGGAAGGTTCACCTTAGCTCACCTCCCACCCACCAAGCAACATTTTCTCAGTTCCAGCAGCTGAGCACAGCAGCCACGCTGGGAACATGACAGCCCTTCCTTTGGGTTGACCTGCAGGTATGGACTCTTTAGAAGCAAGTTAGGTTCTCAAGCTGCTAATATCACTTACATATTCACAAACTCCTGTTCTATGATTTGTTTTCTTTCTGGGGTCTCCTACAATAGGTGGCATTAGATGGTGAGAACCAGGAAAGTCCAACAAGCATATGTTCTGACTGTAACAGAGTTCCTATAGGACATGTCATCCTAGTTTGGAGATTCAAAGCTCTCTGTGAAGCCAGAGCCCAGTGTTAACAGTGGAGGGCTAAGCTGTGTCTCAATAACTCAGTCTGTCTTGGTCCTCCTCACCAGCTAGAGTCTAAGTAGCTGAGAAAAGGTTGTGGGACTTGGGGATCTTGGGCGGGGGTTGTCTCTGACTATGTTGTCCTCTGCTGCCTAAGACAACAACCACTCAAGAAGATTTCACCTAAGTGGGGAGCCTGCCACCCAGAGCACTAAGACCAGAACTTTTTTAAGGGAATTGTTGGCTTCTGTGGGCTTAGGGGCCAGGACTTTGTCAGGAGGGGAAGGCTGGTCTGGCAGTTCCCTGACACAGCAGCAATTCTTGGGGCTTTTCTGCCCAATGTGCAAACTTGAGGTGCTTCTGAGTCCTCACTGCTCAGAGGTCAAGCATGCATTATCTCATGTTCCACTGGTGTGGCTTTCAGCACTCAGAAGAGTTTCCATTCAGTGAGACATCCCTGAAAACAGGGATCCATTCAGATGCAAGTCTGAAGGCCTCTCTTTTCTGACTCATGCCCGGTCCCTTATGTGTTGAGCCATCTTCCTTCTCCCCTGTGGCCTTCACGGCTCTGCTCTAATCCCATGGCTTCTTCACTACCTGAAACACACATCCTTTCCCTCTCTGCCTCTTCATGTATTCACCTATCCTTCCCTCACTTTTAATCAGGCTAATTCCTGCTCAGCTCTCCACACTCGGCTCCCAACACTGTTTCCTTCAGGTCTTCCAGGACACTTGGATCTTGTGTCTTGTATCTTGTTCCTCAGGGACCTGGACTTTCCTGTATGCTGGGAAAGAGGAACAGGGGGCTAAAATTCTTCCCTCCTTTTCTGTGTCACCTGCTTGGCCTGCAGGATTTGGCTTTCATGATGGCCCTTCCCATGGGGGAAGCTTCTCTTTAAACCAAGAGTCAGTAGGACATGTTCTGGATTCAATCTCACTCACGTCTTGACATCCAGTTTAAAGTGGAGGGGGGTGGCGGGGATAGGGAAAGACTATAGCAGCCTAGCTCTTGCCTCTGGGCTCAGCAGTGCTGTGCTTCCCTCCTACAGCTGCTGACTGTGTCCGGCTCTCAGTTCAGAACCTCTCGAGGCTGGCAGACACTCTCCCACCTCCCGAGGTGAGCGAAGCTGTGAACCTCATCTTGGGCTTTGTGAAGGACTCCTACCCCATCTCCTCAGCTCTGCTCCTGGAGTTTGAAAACGGGGAGGGCTACCCTCTGTTACTCAAGGTATTATTACGGTAAGTGCCTATGCCTGGTGGTGGGTAGAAATGGGAACATCCCTGCAATGGTCCTTAGAATCATCTGGGATGCTAGTGTGGAAGCCAGTTATTGAAGCCCCTCAGCATGTCTTCTGAAGTGCAAAACTCCCTGGAGCATGACCAGAGAGACCCCTCACAGCAAAATAACCCAACATGCAGACTGAGGTGGTGACCACTTCTTTACAAAATTCATGGGTAACAGTGGTAAGTTTTTCAAGTCTGCTTGGTGTCATGCTATTGGCCTGCCTCTCACCTGTCAGAGCCCACATGTCTATGTTGGGGGCTTTCTGGGGCTGTTGTCAGCTTCCCTGCCGGTGTTCTTGGATGGCTGGACATGTGTAGGAGTTGACACCCTGCAGGGGCAGCTCTTGACCAATGATTGACAGGAGCTGATAGGTAAATACTCAGCAAAAGTGCCCTTGGGTGGGAAAGCTTTGCACTCTGTGAGTTACCCAGAAGGATTGACTGCAGTTGCCCAGCGAGGTTCTGGCTCATAATGCTCTCACACTGGCTTCTTGTGCTCTCCTGCCTTGTGTGGCTTCTCCCCTACTGTGTTTTTCTGGGATGTAGTCCCAAATGAACTACTTCTTTCCCAGGTCCTTAAACTTTGGGAAAACCAAATAAAAATATTGTCCAGCTGGGTCTGGGATAGTGTCTTCCACTCTGACTTGCTGTATCATCTTCAGGTTGTGCCTAGAGATTAGAAAGAGCAAGCAATGGAAATCAAGGAAATTCTTGATGGTTCAAGCTTTTTTTTTTTCGTAAATTTATTTGTTCTTTTTAGTTATACATAGTTCATTTTGATATAATTATACAAACATGGACTATATTTTATTCTAATTAGAGTTCCTTTCTTATGGATGTATATGGTGGCGGGATTCACTGTGTTGTTTTCACATATGAACATGGCAAAACTATGTCAGATTCCTTCTACTGTCTTCCCTTTGCTTATCTCGCTCCCTCCTCTCCATTCCCCATTGCCTAATATACTGCACTTCTATTGTCCCCTCACTTTGATTATTTGTTTCTTGTGGGTTAGCTTCCACCTATCAGAGAAAACATTCGACCTTTGGTTTTTTGGGACTAGCTTATTTCACTTAGCATGGTAGTCTCCAGATTCATCCATTTGCTGGTAAGCGTCATAAAGTCATTCTTCTTTATGGCTAAGTAATACTCCATTGTGTATATATACCACATTTTCTTTATCCACTCATCTATTGAAGGGCACCTAGGTTAGTTCCATAGCTTAGCTATTGTGAATTGAGGTGCTATAAACATTGATGGGGCTGCATCATTATAGTATGCTAATTTTTAGTCATTTGGGTATAACCTGAGGAGTGGAATACCAGGGTCAAATTGTGTTTCCATTCCAAGTTTTCTGAGGAATCTCAATATTGCTTTCCATAGTGATTGCACCAATTTGCAGTCCCACTAGCAATATATGAGTGTACCCTTTTCCCAACATCCTCGCCAACATTTATTGTTAATTGTATTCTTGATAATCGCCATTCTGACTGAAATGAAATGGATTCTCAGAATATTCTCAGTTTTAATTTGCATTTCTCTATTTTGCTAGAGATGTTAAACATTTTTTCATGTATTTGTTGACTATATTTCTTATTCTTTAAAGTGTCTGTTCAGTTCCTCTGCCCATTTATTGATTGGGTTATTTGGGGATGTTTTTGGTGTTTTTAAAGTTTTTTAAATATATCCTGAAAATAATCCTGTCTGAGGTGCAGGTAGCAAGGATTTTCTCCCATTCTGTAGGCTCTCTATTCACACTCTTGGTTGTTTTGTTTGCTCTGAAGAAGCTTTTTGGTTTGATACCATTTCATTTATTGATTATTGATTTTATTTCTTGAGTTTTAGGGGTCATGTTGAGGAAGTCAGTTCCTGAGCTGATATGTTGGAGTGTTGGGCCTACATTTTCTTCTAGTGTATGTAGGGTTTCTGATCTGTTACCTAGGACCATGATCAGCTGAGTTTTGTGCAGGATGAGAAATAGGGGTTAAGTTTCATTCTGCTACTTATGGATTTCCAGTTTTCCCAGCACCATTTGTTGAAGAGGCTATCTTTTCTCTGAGGTATGTTATTGGTGCCTTTGTCTAGTATGAAGTACTGTATTTTTGTAGGTTTGTCTCTGTGTCTTCTATTCTGTTCTATTAGTATTTTTGCCTGTTTTGGTGCCAATACAATGCTGTTTTTGCTAATGTAGCTGTATAATATAATTTTAGGTCTGGTATTGTGATGCCTCCTGCTTCGATTTTCTCACTAAAGATTGCTTTCACTATTTTGGATCTCTTGTTTCTCCAGATGAATTTCATGTGTGCTTTTTCTGTTTCCATGAAGAATATCACTGGAATTTTGATGGGAATGGCATTGAATCTATATAATGCTTTTGGTAGTATGGACATTTTGATACTATTAATTCTGTCTATCCAAGATCATGGGAGGTCTTTCCGTTGTTTCTCTCTTTAGTGTTCTGTAGTTTTCATTGTAGAGGTCTTTCACCTCTTTTGTTAGACTGATTCCTATTTTTTTTTTAGATTATTGTGAATGGGATAGTTTTCCTAATTTCTCTTTCTGATGTGTCTTCCTCTGGGCTTTGCTTTGCTTCTCCTCTTTAGGGTGTAAGTTACCACTGGACTTCACAACAGAGCAAGGTTTTGAACCTAGAGGGAGTGACTTGGATGAGAGGTACTGAAGTCCCTCAGTTCAGTCTCCACTGGAATGTGATTAAATGGCAAAAACCTGAGGGCCTTGCTCCAAAGGGATGCTAGGAATAAATGTCCCTCTGTGGGTGCATCACATTTCACATTAGTCTAGACCATGACTAGCTGGCTATGGCCACTTTGGTCGTATATACGATATTGTCTACACATTTCTTTGGCTCAATCACTGGTCAACTCTTCCCGGACTTCTTGTAGAAGGCAGGAGGTAGAAATAAGCCTGTTGTAGGAGGTGTGGGGAAGCACCCATTTCAGCTCATTGTCTTTCCTCGCTGCTTTAATGGAAGCCACACTGCAAGCGCCTTTTCCTGTTGAAATTCCAGAGGTGAAATGAGACTGAAGAGGCTCTTCCTCATGAGCAGAGCAAGGTAGCTCACCTGTACATAAGTAACTAAAATCAAAGCAATATTCAACCTTATGGTAAGCACGAGGAAATCTACTGAAACCTAGTTCTTTCTCATGATGTTTCATTGCTCTTTGGAAATACTGACTCATTTTGGAAGTGCCCCTTCTTTACTCATGCTCTAAGCTCATGTCTTTTGAGAATCCAGCCTAGAATGCAGTCATTCTCTGAACAGAGCTGTAGTTTTTCACAGGTTCCTTTAGATATTACTTCTTCCTTATGGGCAGGGAATATGTTCCAAGATCCCAAGTGAATGCCTGCAACTGAATGCTAGATGTACTATTTTTTTCTCCTGTACATGCATACTTATGATAAAATTTAATTTATAAATTGGGTGCAATAAATGTATAACAGCAATAACAAATCCTAAAATAGAATAATTATATGAAAATATTCCCTAAGAAAAGGTATTTTAAACTTATGAATGGTTTGTGTCTGGAACTTTCCAGTTAATATTTTAGGGCCATGATTGATCAGGGGTAATTGCAACTTTGGAGTGCAAAACACCAATAAAAGGAGATTATTGTATTCTGGTTGCACTTATTTAGCTGAAGTTTGCAAACATAATAGCATTTATCCAGGATGCTCTCTTTGTCTTTGGTGACATGGTGCCTCTGGCTTGAGATCTTTGGGGTCTTCTCCAATATGACAGATCTGTATTACCTCTGTATCCTTGTGAGGAGCACCATGCACAAATGTGGCTGCTCCATGCAAGAAGTGCAGGGAGATGGCCTCATCTGTCCCTACAGGTACGACGGACTGACTCAGGGTGAAGTGGACCCCCACCTGGAGGAGCTTGTTGGACTAGTGGTGTGGCTGACAACCTGTGGGAGGTCAGAGCTGAAGGTGTTTGACAGTGTCACTTACCCTCAGCTTGAAGGCTTCAAATTCCATCGTGAGACTTCTGGTGGGTCCTTCTTGTGTCTCTGGGTAACCCCAATGGAGTCAATGCTGTGCCCTGATAAGTCTATGCAGGTCCCCCCTTTTTCTGTGTTTACCTGTTAAGGTAGGAGAGTCTGATATGGCCATACATAGCCTTTGGGGAAATGAACTGTGAGTCTGAAACCTCCCCTTTATACACTTACTCAGATGTGCAACTACAGCTTTTTACAATGAGGAAGTTTGTTTTGTGTGGAATTCAGAAGAAATATTGCTTAATAAAGGAAAAGATTGGAGGAGTTCTCTGATTCCACCACCCACCTCGTGGAGACTCTAATATTTGTGATGAAGGCTGATGATCTTGAATCAACCACCTAGGCTCAGAGTCAGTGACTTCTCTTCTTAGTACTTTGAGATGTGATTGGTTAATTGTGGCACCAGATGGGTGCCACGTAGGTGCCAGTGTGAACAGGCCAGGTGCCTGCTCCCTTAAGCTTCTCTTTAGAGACCCTTGTGCACACACTGAATATATTCTGCTAGAGAACTGGCTGACAAATGCATCTGACACAGCTGTGACATCCCATGGGTCAGTAAGGAAACCCTGCACAGAGGTGCCTGGTGGAAGGGGTTTTGAAGGCTAAGTGTGATTGTTCCAGATTGAAATGAAAGGGAAGACTTTAAAGGTAAGAAGTACTGTCTACGGAAAAAAATGTGGCCTCAAACAGCTGGGTGAGTCTGAGGAAGGGGGAGCTGCTGCAGAGCCGAGGCCGAAGAGTGAAAAGCCATAGGGGCCAGCTTAAGAAGGGCCACTGGGTGGGCTTCAGCAGATGCACAGGGACATGGATAAGGTTCAGGAGAATGTTGGACCAGAGATTTCAGTTTCAGAAACTTCTCTGGTATCCAAGGAGAGAGGGCTGTAGGCAAAGAGCTTTCTGATGAAGCATCTCCTAGATGAGAGAGAATGAGAGTTGTCTTTTCAGCTGGAGAAAAAGGCCAGGTGAGTTAGGAAGGTATATTCTTTAACGGCTTATCTAGAAATGAAACTGATTTTGCTTGGTCATCTTTGTCATCATTTGATTTTAATCAATTGGAAATAATTCTCCCAGACTAGCTCTGGCCAACGAAACACAATGTAAGTCAAATCATGTAATTTCAAATAAGAAGAAACTGGTTAAATTATTTTTGGTCATGTATTTTATTTATCTCAATATATCCAAAATGTAACACCTCAATGTGCAGCCAATGCAAATTACTCTTCATGGGATAGTTTGCTTTCTTTTCTTCCAACTTTCTCTTGGAACTCCAGTGTGTATTTGACAGTTTTAGAACATCTTGGTTCATAGTGGCCACAGTTAGAGTGCTCTATTAGCCAACAAATCTTTGACGATGCAGCTCCAGCCTTTTTCATATCCTGAATGGATGACCTTTTTGGATTTTGATAGATGCATATACACAAGACCTAGAAAATAGAAACTTCAAATAGGGTGTTCTAATGATAATGCAAGCTCATATTTCTAATGGGAGAAATGACTTGCAGGATTATTCTTGTTTTCATCTTTAGGGGTGAGTGTTAAGAATCTGCAGGCCTTCCAGGTTCTGCAGAGTGTTTTCCACAAAGCCAGTGATGCTGTCCTCTGTACGCAAGTCCTGTTGGCCATCAAGACCATGTGGGCTTGGAACCCTCGGAATTTCTTCCTTCTGGAGTGGACCCTGCAGCCCATCTCACAGTTTGTGGAGATTGTACCCCTGAAGCCGACCCCAGTGCAGGTGCAGTTTTTCCAGCTCCTGGAGTCACTGGTGTTCAAGATGTGCTACGTGCCCCATGAGATCCTGCAGAAGGTGCAGCGTCTGATCAAGGAGAGCCCTGAGCCATCCTGTACCCTTGTGGCACTGCAGAGCATCCTCAAGATCACTGGCAGTGACCCTCTCTTCAATGACATCTTCAGGGACTCAGGGCTGCTGGGCTTGCTGCTGGCCCAGCTGAGAAAGCAGGCCAAGATCATGAGGAAGTCAGGTGCAGCCTCAGAATAGGGAGGGATGGGAAAGTGGGCTGGGATCAGTATTAGCCAGGCTTGGTCTGTGTGCCAACCCCAAAACCCATTGATGTGACAGAGAATGTAAGCATGCCTATGGCACTGGGCATCATGAAGGTCAGAGAAGGTGTCCCTGAGACACATGGCATCACAAAGAGTAGGCAGGCTTCCCAGTCTTCCCCATGAGAAGGAAAAGGGATGGATACAACTTTAGAATGCACTTGGGACTAACCCAGTATACTTGGTTTTTAAATATCTCCCACCCTAGACACTGTCTGGGTATGTAGATGGGAGATAGCTGGGGACCTGTGGATCTTCAGTAATGCAAAGGGTAATGGGAGCTGGAGAGCTCTAGGCTTCTGGAAGAGCTCTGCTCTTTAAGGATCTTCTGAGATATGGCCTTGCTCACTCCACACTGTTGGTCTGATGGTTCCCCACTGGCAGAGGGGTCACCAGGACCTCCAAGTCTTGGTACCACTTTGTGTGCCCTGTTGGGCAGCCACTTGTGCCTTCTTGGCTGTACCCCTGGCTCTTGCCTCAGTCCCTGCACTCCAGGGTCTCAACTTCAGCAACCCGAAGTGACATAAGGCACACTTTGGGGTGCCTTATGTCCTCATGGAAGTGCATATGAATGGGTGTTGGGCCCTTTAATTTCTTTACCATCTCCCAGCCATATACCCTGCTGGGGACCCTGTATATGGGACTCTGTAGCCCCTACCTCCAGTGATTTTCAGATGGAAAATAGGGCACAAAACTTCCTTTTCCTATTCTCTTGTCTTTTCCTTGATCTGTATACATCTGCTGTTCTGTGAAATCAGCCTGGAGGAGAGACCCCAGAACACAAGAACCTGGCTGTTTATCTCTCCTCACCTTTTTCTCCTCTCCTTGTCCCACTGCACAGGCTAGGAATACCTGGGGACTCTCTGGCCTTTGGGGCTTTTGGAAATCTGCTTCAGACTTAAGCCAAGATCATCATCAGCCTATTTATTTCCTGAGTCTATCTGAGGAGAAGAAGCAGAGGGAGAGATCATGGGTGTTGGAGCCAGACAATAATAAGGATTGAGCTGCAATCCTGGCCTTATTACTTACAAATGGAGAGGTCTTAGCAAAGTTACTTTGTCTTTTTGGACTTGCTTCCCTCTCTGTAACATGTTGATAATAGCTATATCATAGGAATCTTCTGAGAATTAAAGAAAAAGGCCCCATTGCTGTGCCTGGTACATAGCAGGTGCTCAGACAAGGTTAATTTCTGTATCCCTACATTTTCATGGTGTTGCATGGAAGACTGAGGTAGATACTCCAGGAAGAGCTTGGGCACCTTTTAGAGGCCAGAAAAGACCTATCCTGTCCTGAGAATATTTTCAAGTCTGATCAGGACTGAGGACAATGGGCTTCCAGAATGCTTTGTGTGTCTGGTCCTTGGGGCCAGGCCCTGGACAGTTTTGTTATTTGTTTAGTAGCTTTGTCTTAGTCCCTTTTCTGTCATTATAACATAATGCTATAGACTGGGTAACTTATAAATAATAGGAGTTTATTTAGCTCATGCTTCTGGAGGCTAGGAAGTCAATATCATGGTGCAAGCATCTAGTGAAGGCATTCTTTTTCCATCAAAACATGGTGGAGGGCAGCAAAGGACAAAGGATCCAGCATTCCATTCTTGGATCTCTCATTCTCCTCTGATAAGGTCACTAATCCCATCACAGGGTCTCCACTCTCATGACCTCATCTAAACCTAATTATGTCTCAAAAGCCTCACCTTCAAATATTATTAATGCATAATTAAGTTTTTAACACTTGAATTTTGGAGGACACATTCAAGCCATGGCAAACTTCTTGCCCTAAATCTGGTCATGAATAAAGTTAGCAAATTAGCTTTCCTTGGCATTTAACTGAGAAATCTTTGCAGTCTTTGTTTTTAAATGTTTTTGTATTGTTCTAATTTGATATTGCTTTCTGTCATCTATTTGCTTCTAAGTCTCATCCCAGACTTATGAGCATTTCTAGGAGAATTTGAGCTTTTTAGCGAGCTAATGTAGTCAGTCTTACTTTGTGCTTTGTTTATTCATAGGTATTCTGTCTCCTGGTAATAAGCCATACTTTTTACTCATTTATTTATTCATTCTCCAAGTATGTATTGAGCTTCCCACTTGTTTAGGCACTTTTCTGGTACTGGGATTCAATGGTGAACAGAAACCTGGTTTTGCCCTTGTGGATTTAGTGGGGACATGTCTTATCCTCAAATCTCTTGAGCTTCTGAATGGCTTGGGTATGAGCTGTACTCTCTCCCAGGGATGATGGTGAACTATAAAAGTGGTGAAAAGAGAATCAAGAAGGCGAGGCAATGCTTCTTAAAGTGAAGCATGATCAGTGGACCCGCCTTATCAGCATCATCTGGGAACATATTAGAAAGGAAATTTGTAGGCTCTCATCCCAGACTTACTAATTCAGAACCTCTGGGGATGGGACCCAGCACGAAGTTCTGGATTTTACCAATAATCCAACTAGGGGATTCTGATAATGCTCACATTGGAGAACCACTGCTTTTGGGGGTAGTAGTGTCATATCTCAAGAATTGGGGTTCATACTCCCTTATAATAGAAGTATTGTATTCACATCTACTTAAGAGAATAGAAACTAATGAAGTTAATGTATACTTGGATTTTTGTTGATTCTTTAATATGATAGGAAACAAAGAGTATAGTCCTGGCATTCAGGATCCAGAAAGAGAACTCACCTGTGTGGTGCTGAGAACTGTGGTCGCACTTCTGAAAGGCTCAGTTCGGAATGCAGGTAAGAATGGTACCAACTTTGCCTTGTCATTATTTAGTAAAATATTAATTATTTCCTGGTTATCTACATGAATTTTCAAAAGTTATATTCAGGGAATAATCAATACTAATGCTATGTATAATGTCCATCTGCTGGTTGATGTTCAGTGACCAAAGTAAATTGATAGATATCTTGGTTGACACTTTTTACTCTAAGGTTATGCATAAGGTTGGTGAGCAAAGAGACTGTACTTAATCTAGCAGTTTCTAAATTAATGGGAATTACAGAGCCCCTTCCCTCTTTTCAAGTAAAACCCATTAATATTCTGTTACAATGACTATAGATCCAAAAAGAGAAAAGGAAACAGCTAAAGAGGTAAAGACAATTAAAGGAAGTTAGTCCTTTTTAAGAAATATAATTTGGACATACTCCTGGCCAGGGTAATCTTAGAAATTCTATCCATCCCCAGACTCCCCTCTCCACTTTTTTTTAGCTTTCTAAGATCACATGTTGTTTCTATATTTTTAAGAAAAGTATGTGCAATACACATGCATGCATACATACATATATTTAAAATAATATTAAACATGTACCAACAGTCATATCAATGGGCAGTGTGTTCTGTGATTTAGGTATCTTTATCTGAGGTTCTTATAGATTAACTATCCTAAATGTAAAAAGCTATTATTTCATTATAGAAAAGGGAAGTCTCTAACATTAGACTATAAAACATTCCCCAGAGGGGCTAAAGTTTATATTCCTCAGCTCACTCTCAGACATTTAACTAGTAGTAAGTCAAGGTAGAGCTGAGGAAGCTACCATTTCAGCAAGCCTCCATGGGGATGGTCAGGTAGGGGAGTACTCAGCCCACAATTAAACTAATTCTGCATTACAGACTTGAGCTTCTCAAATCCACATTAGTTTGGGCAAGTTACTGCCTAGTTTTTACTCCACATGAACTACTCCAAATATCAATTCTGGGGAAGAAAAAATGTGTAGGATTACTTTTAAACAAGAGCATACCACCAACTTGGTTTCCTTTACTTTCTCCCCAAGAAACTACCCAGAAATTAAATATGTTCTCAGATTCTAGTTTGTTTTCTGCAAGAATTTTAGCAGAAAAAAGAGAGTATTGACTCTCTGGACTATCAAGTCATAGGGAAACAAAGGGCAAGGGAGATCTAGTTAAAATTCGCATTACCTAGGTTTCTAAAAAGAAGGCATTTTTTTTCTCCCTCTTTTTTTCCTACAAGACTATAGGACATTGTTCTTAACTATAGTTGTCTTGAACTTATTTCTCCTATCTTAAACTTATCTCCTATGGAGATATTGATGAAAAACTTTCCCCCCCAAAATAAGATTCTCAATGATGAAGAAAGCAGTTTTTAAAAATTTTCAGCTTCATATTTTCTCTCTTCCTTTTTCATTTTAATTTATAATGGGCATACCAATAAGCAAAAGAGAATACTTAAAATGTAGCAAAACGAGTTTAAAGACAAAGCATTCCTTAAGAGTGAAACTGAGGTACCAAGCCTCCATGCTCCAGCCCCATCTTGTCTGTCTGGTCCCCAGTTGTCCTGAAAGACCATGGCATGGTGCCCTTCATCAAGATCTTCCTGGACGATGAGTGCTACCGGGGAGCCTCACTCAGCATCTTGGAGCAGCTGTCAGTCATCAATGCTGAAGAGTATATGAGCATCATTGTTGGTGCTTTGTGCTCATCCACTCAGGGGGAGCTGCAGCTAAAACTGGACCTCCTGAAGGTAATTTCAAGTTCCTTTTTGTGATTGGCTTTTCTATAGGTATTTACCAAATGATACACATTTGTTCAGGCTTTGGTTCATTTAGTTGGCCACTATATTAGGTAGTGCATTGTGTTAGGCAGTGTTAGCTGCTATAACAAATAAATCTCACATCCTCAGTTGTCTGATACATTAGACTTTCCTTTTTGCATAGAATCCAATCAATGATTGTGGCTGCCATTCAGGCACAGCTGACACCTGGCCTTCTAACTCAGCTAGCACACAAGGGAAGAACTACCATGGAAAATGCAGAAGGCATTTTCATTCAGACCTGGAACTGCCATGTGTTAATTTCTGTCTAATTTTCTATGGACAGAACTTTGGAGAGGACTCACTTGAATGTCAGGGGTTCCAGGAAATGTAGTCCCCATGTAGGCAGCTGGTTCCCAGCAACGTTGTAAACTGTGAAAGTGGAGCTCAAATCATTGGTGGTTAAACAACTGCCTTGTTGACTCTACTTACTGAGCATCTATCAATTACCAGGCCTGATACAGAATGCCTGGATATACAATAGAATGAAATACTAACCTGGGCCTGTGGGAGCTCAGAAAAGAGTGCTCATAATAAGTGAGCATGGGTTGTATTATAGTGTGGTAGATGCCTTGGTTAGCCATTGGGCACAGCCTGCTATGAAAAAGAAAAGTAAGGGAGATCAGCTCTGCTTTACCTGTTTGAGGAAAGCTCTCAGAAGAGATAAAGGGAGCAAAAGGCAGTGAAAGGTGTGGGAGCAGCAGGTACATGGGGACAAATGAGACTTGGTTGTAACATTTGGATAACAGAGGAGTATATGTTTTTATGATATTGCTAATAATTAACAAATTACCTTAATTTAGTTAAAGAAATATAACAAAATACTAACCCTACTATTCTGTCTGTCTTATGGCTCTCACAATTTTGTTACCATTCCTTTCCTTCACTTCTTTAATGTTTATGGATTTATACTTTTTTAAAAAAAATTCTCTTTTCTTTGGTTTTATTCTATTTGGGGACAGAGCAGAAATAAATGTAAATATCCCTTGGGGAGTGGACCTGGACTTCTCACATGTATATGTAGCACAATCCCAAATGAAGCACATGCTTATGTTTTCTTAGAATGTCATACCCAATTTTTGGTGAATTAAAAAAAAAAAGTACAAACTTCTCTGACTCCCAAAATTTAGTAAACCATCAATCTAGCTTACTTATGGATGTCTCTGGACAAAACCTTTCTGAACACGTAGAGGATGGTGTTTGAATCATTTGACATACTTTGTTTCTCTGCAGAGCCAATATCAGACATTGGTGTGAACTTTGCCTATTCACAAGGCCTAAGCCTGCAGGGGTTGGCTTGGCCGAAGCAATGAGTGACTCATATAAAAGTGACATTGTGAACATGACTATCATGTGCTTCACAGATAACAGGAACCCAAACAATGATTTCACTACATGGAAAAAAAAATCAGTGGCAGTGATTTCTATGAAGCAAAAAAGGAAAGTTAAATATCTTTTGGAACAGCCCAGTGATTTTGTGAAGTAGGGGCATCATAAAGCAAAAACAAAACAAAACAAAAAGAGTTGATGAAAATTTAGTGCTGGGAAAGACCTTAGATTCAGGTGGCCCTGTTTTCCAGTGTTATAGGCAGAGAGAGTCTAGATAGAGCACTTCATTGATAATTACTGTAAGTGTTGAAGTTAGTCTGAATCCAAGACTAGCAACTGAAAAATGAGTGATTTTCCCACCTTGGCAGGCTGTTTATCTCATTTCCTCCTCATGTCTGTGTTCAGTTTTATTTTATGAGTTCTTACAGGAAAAGGAAAAGTACCATGAGAGCAGTCAGGACTGTGGCTTTTGACAGGGTGAACAATCGTTTTTGACACTTTCATATTGAAAGTCAAACAGATTCAGAGAAGAAAAAAATTTCTCTTTTACTTTGTTTGGAGAATAAAAGCATTTTTGTGTCTAATACAGAAGAAGTGCTCTGCTTTGCTCTTGGAGAGTTCATCTTGTTTACTCAATAGCCCAGAGGCTTCTTATTGGAGTGTTAGCCCTTGGGTAATGGACTGAATTTCTAGAATTAGCAATGTAAAGCCATTATGGTGTTTTACAGATTCAATATCATTTCAGAATCACACTATCAAGAGAGCACATAAGAACGAACGCTCAGAGAGCTTATTTAACAAAATCATAGCCTGTGCTCAATGTGCCATCTTCTCCCCATGTACCAAGTCACTGCTGGGCAGTTGGGAGGCCCCAGGAGCTTCCATTGCCCTCTGAGGACTAGGGCTGTTAACACATTGCTGCTCCAGTGAGCAGTGGAGCAGGATGGGCCCCCCGAGCCTATCCCAGATTTGCCTACCACTGAGTAACATGAGTATCTAGTGAATGTTTGATGGAATCTGATGTGGGATCTGCAATTGTTTCTCAATCATCTTGGGAATCCCTTGGAACTTTGGGAGCAAAGATTTGAAATGAACTCCTTCTGGCTATATCTCCTTTGCTAGAAGCTAAGGCCTGGCTATGCCCACAGGTACTATCCACAGAGTGGGTCAGACAGAGGATGAGGGGGAAATGCTGGCGTATACAAATACAAAGGGGTTGGTGGTAAAGGGTTGCTACCTCTGAAATGCATTCTCAACATGGCATTGTTCCAGTGTCCCTTCCTTGTGGCAAAATCTGCCAGCCACTCTGGAGAAGACCAATTCAGGGCAGATGTTTCCAAAATCCAGTGGTGCTTCCATACCAACACTGAAGTCATATGTGACTGCACCACCAATTCTCCCAAATGATAACTGAGTTAAGGAATAATGTAGGCAAATGAATTTCCTCTCCATGGCCGGTGGGACCTTGATTGGGTTATGCACAAATTCAGATTGATTTGCTAATATACATTTAGCTGTTCAACTCTGAGCTTTAATCACATTACCTCACCAGTCTTCCAGCATGACACATGGAAAATTATGAGGAATAACAAATAATAGAATGTGAAATAAATCCTGTTAGTCCTAACATAGTTAGCGCTTTGCAGCAGACATCCATTTTATAGATTCAAGCTGGAGGAATACTAACTCAGAGACGATGACATGGTAACTGAGTTAAGGATGAAAAAATGTGCTTAACGCTGACCTTTCTTGAAATGTGTCAACCCTAGCCTGATTACTTTGACTTCAGCTGATTAAATTTACTCCCTTCCACCGACTGGAAACCCTATGTGATGCATTATCATGTAAAGTTGAATGACAGTAATGGAGACCCTCCTCCTAGGCCCCCAGTTCCTGACAAATCGTTTCCCGAAGTAGCGAAGTATTTATTTTCCTTTATGATAGAAATGTTTCTCTTTAGTTGCTATGAAATTAAGCCTTTGTAATTGGATTTTGAACTCTTTACTTTATGACTCTGCAAATATGAAATTAACCCCATCCCAAGAAATAATAGAACAGTCTACGTTCTAATGAGATTACCCCCATTTTAGATAATGACTCTGAATTTAATAAATCAAACAAAGCAACAATTAAGGACAGCCCATTCCTTCCTCTTCCCCCTCCCAAGCAGAAAAGAAAACAACCAGCTAGGAGTTACAGGTGACAGTCCCTTTGAGAGACACAGATCATGATGAGGACTATTATCGGGTTGTGTCTCTTAAAAATATATCTGTTTTCAACACTCTTAGAAGGATGGAATCCTTCTAAGCAATATCAGACATCAATTTGGACAATTGGAAGGTGGTTTCTGGAGAGAAGAGTGGGCTTTCAGTGGTCATGAAGCACTCAGACAATTGGCTATAATCTGATTAGTTTTGTTTTTGAATCATTCTCCTTTTTGGTATGTTTTGTCATGTGTCATGGGATAAACTGAAGAGCTCCATTCATTCCAGTGCTTTAAACCAACCTCCTAGTTGTCTTAAGAGCCATCAAAAACTCTCAATTGAATTGAGACTGTTTAGAATCGTACAGCTTTAAATTTACCAATGTCTTTGTGATTGATTTATTTTTGGTGGCCTGTGTCCTGTGACCAGGCACAAGCTCAGTTTCAAACAATGTATATAGTTTCAAACACTGCGTATAGTTCAGCAGTGTTCCTTCCACCATGTAAGTCATCATTTGGAAGGAAAGTGACCAAACCTTCACGAGCTTCAACATTATAGTGAGTTTCCTGCTCAGCTGAAGAAATAATTCTTTATTAGGAGAGAGTTGTGCAAGCCTGGCAGTACAGATGTGGTGTCTGCCTTGGCCTCTCACAGCCCCAGGCTCCTCAGGGTGAGGAGTGTGGGGTGGAAGCAAGTGGCTGTGGTGACTGTCTACACACAGAAAGGCCTTGCTTAGTGCTCGCCATAGGCTTTTACATTTTCTGAGCATCACCGTTTCTGAAAGAACTTTGCTCTAGCAATCTTAATTTTTGTCTTTAAGGACATGTCTACAAATGCCAATCTTTCCTGGATTTTGAGCCAAATTCACAATGTGAGGGCATATTCTCACCACAAGGAGAAAGCACTGTCATTGCCACATCCTTCATATTTTATTTTTGCCTCCATCTTTCTGGCGGTATGGAAAGTCCATTTACCTGAAGTCTATCCCATGACTCTGATTTGAATCTCCTTTGGTGGGTGGCTCTGATGCTAACTCTTTTTTTCAAATTCCAAAATGGCAACTGATTTCCCCATACTGGTCCTTCTTTGCTGTGGTGGATTATCATTGATCTAACCACCACATGACAGATGTTTTCTCTAACTGGGAAATGATCTATCATCCCATATTGGTAAAGATAAATATTTCGTTCTCATTTTATATTATTTATCCATTTTGAACAAAACTGTGGAATTTGGCCTTTCATAGATTTTCCTAGTTACTATAATATTAATTTTGTTTTTTGATTTCTTGAAATGTCATAGATTGGGTAGTCGAAGTATATTAAGTGGATCTTGACCACTTTTTGAGAGTCTTTGAGAGAATTTTTTTTTTTGAGAGTCTTTGAGAGAATTCTCATCTGTGTGCATCAACATGATCCAGGCTCATGTTGTTTTAGCTCACACATGGGATTGACTACCCAAAAAGCTGCTTGGTATTCTTGTAATGAAATATTACTTTAAACAACAAAATTTGAGTGACGGGAGCACCCATTATATTGTTACAGGGAGAAACTCCTGTTAGGTTAGGGTACCAGCATTTTAGAGATGCAGCTGGAAAGTTACCTTTCCCATCAAAAGTACATGGTTTCATCTTTAATCATTACTTATAACTTTACTAAGTTTCTATTTGACCTTTTACGTAGGAGAGTTTTAAGACTGTTTTCTCCTTTTTTTTCCTGAGCTTCCCGTTTCTTCTTTGCCTGCTGACTTCCATGTGTCAAGCAAAAACATGCACTGAAGTCACAGTGTCACCTTCCCCCAAATTTGGAGTTTCTTGTTTTTTTCTCTTTGAGCCTTATTTCAAGCATCCTGGATTGACTCCAGATTGTCCCCTTTCTTGTTTCCCGCAGCATTAAATATTTGAAAGGATAAAATACTCAAATATCTCTCTTGAGTCTATTAAAGGAACCACAAGGACCCTCCACTCTCCAGGAAACGTGCCTGAAATGCCCGGGTTTTAGATGGGGCCCTCTACAATTTGTGTGATTAATCAATAAATACCAAACTACAGGCTTTTAGTATTTATCTAAAGTTGTCCATACATTCTTCACTTTAATGTGTGAAGTTAGCTCAGAGTGAGCATTGCTTAAAAATAGCCCACCTGGCCACCTGCCTGCCTGCCTTTCAAAAAGGTATATTGAATACCTAGTGTAAACCACACACTGGCAGCAATGAATGGTGCATTGGAAGGGCTCAGCAACAATTTGATTTTAGGAAGAAATAAACATTTATCTGACCATTAGAAGTCTCATCCATCTGGAGGGTGAGGGATTTTACTGAATATACTTGGAGTACTTTAAATTCTTTCTCCACACATGGTCTATTCTATATGGGGTACCTCTGTATTTTGTTTCATTGAGGGTTTCCCTTCTCTACTTGAAAGCTCATCTTTTCATATCATCTTTTAAGTAGATGATATGAAAAGATGAGCTTTTATATCATCATTTAACAGATGCATCCCTGCTTGCCCAGAGAGGGAGAATAATAAACTGCTTCTTTAGGATTTCATTGTAGCTCCCATGAAAGAGATGGTGTTGGTTCCCATTCATGCAGGGAGTAGTTGTTAAGTTTGCACCGTGTTCCATAGCAGTGAATAAGCCAGACGTGGTTCCCAATCTCGTGGTTATCCTGTCTGGGAGAGAGCTGAGACCATTTCTAGCAAATGAAGTAGTGTAAAAGTGGTTTCATTGGGGGAATAAGAGGGGATTGGGGGGGCCTAGGATAAGTGTGAACTAGGGATCAGAGAGCTTTTTGGGTGGAGATGCATATAAGCCAGAGAGTTAGATAAACCCTATCAGCACAGGTTTCAAGGGGAGCTCTTTGAAAAAAGGCACTTATGGGAAACTTAAATCTAAGAATAAGAGGAATAAAAGAGATATTTCAGTATTTGAGAACATCCTTCATATGGCTCCTATGACTTCTGATGTTTAGCATCAGGACAGAGTGCATGGGATGCTTCGGAGCAGGTGTGCATGAGCTCAGTGTTAACTGCCTCTTGAAGTTCACTAATTTTTATCTCTTTGCTGTTTTAGTCTCTTCTCCGGATCCTAGAGACCCCCAAAGGTCGGGCTGCATTCAGAGTCTCCAGTGGGTTCAACGGGCTGCTGTCCCTGCTGTCTGATCTAGAGGGGTCTCTCCATGAGCCTCCACTGCAGGCATGGGGGACTGTGACCCCCAGCCAGACACTGGAACTGGTGCTGCATACCCTCTGTGCTGTGTCTGCAGCACTGCACCTGGACCCTGTCAACAGTGACTTCTTTAGGAGGAATGGGCTTTTTGAGAAGCTGGCTGAGGACCTCTACTTGCTGGGCTGTTTTGGGGTCCTGGTAGAAGAAGGACCCTCTCGACACTCTTGGTCTGATACCAAGGCCAGGCCGTTTGCTGATTTCCTGAGTGCTGCCTTTTCCTCCCGCTGCCCACTCCCACCCAGGATTCAGAGATGCCTCCAGATCTTCAGTTTTTTGGACAGCATGGCCAGTGGTACCCTCCACCTGCGCAGGGACTTGAAGGACTCCCTGAGGGCTGGGCAAGAGTCAGTTGTGGATGTTCAGAAGGGAAACGCCATCAGCAACCTCCAGGGCAACTTCAAGTGGCTGGACCCAGAGGAGAGGTAGAACTTCAGTGCCTTTTGCCATGGAGTTATGAAAGTATCTCTGTCCCCCATTTGTTTCTCACTCAAACATCATGCTCAGGTGTAGTAGGTAGGAAGTCAGATAGAGTTGGGTGGATGGAAATGTCATGTGACTTTTCTTTAAATCAAATTAGCTCTGACTCCAAGTTTCCCTATCCTTGAAGCTGATAGAAAATTTCGATCTAAGTCAGTTCAGGGTTGGAGGAGACTTGGTTCATGTGAGAACCAGCAAGGCTTATGGGATGCCTGGAAGCCAAGGGCAGAACTCAGTGGAGACCTTCTCCTTTGGGATTTTTGTTCCTGGGTGTGTGGTGTTTAGGTCAGATCCCCCTGGATGTGCCTGGCAGCCTGTGCCTTCTGAGGTCCTATCTCCTCCCCAGAGCACTGCCAGGGGCTGAGGTAAAGTCCTTCAACTGGCAGAACACATACTGCATTGTGCATCCCAATCACGGGACTCAGCCTGTTTTTTCTGGCTGCTTCCACTCCCCCTAACAAATGTAATTGCTCTTCTTACTTCCACAAGCCAGATCCTTCAACCAGTTCAAACTTGCAAAAAAGCTTTTACTTTTATATCTGTAAAACAGAATTCCACTAAAGAAAGGGAGCCTCAGGCCCAGAACAATGGAGCCATCCATCTAAGACCTCTGAAACTGTGATCCCCCAAATTTAAGTTTTTCCTCCTGTAATTGTTCTTATCATGTCTTTTGGTTATAGCAATGAAAAAGCTGACTAAAACATGGGTCATACCTTTTACATTATATCTAAAGTCTCTTTGCCTAACCCAAGGTCATGAAGATTTTTTTTCCATGCTTTCTTCTAAAAGAGTTTTAGGTCTATAATCCATTTGAATTACTTTTTGCGTAGGGTGTAAGGTTAGATAGAGATTCATTTTTTGTATATATGGATGTCTGATTTTTCCAAATTCCTTTGTTTAAAATATTATTATGCTCTTTTCACTGAATTGTCTTTGTATCTTTGAAAAAAGTCAGTTGGTCATATTTATGTAGTTCTTTTCTGGACTATATTCCATTGATCTGTGTGTCCAGCCCTTCATCAATACCGTCTTGGTTAGTGTAGCTGTATAATAAATCATCAAATTAACAAATGTGAGTCCTCAAAGTTTATTCTTCCTTTTCAAATTGCTTTGAATTTTACGTCCTTTGCTTTTGGCTGCTCTGGAACCATGTAAATGTTAATGATCAGCTTGCTTCTATCTGCAAAAATTCTGCTGAGATTTTTATTGAAATTACATTAAATCTATAGATCAATTTGGGGAGAATTGAAAATGGAACTATATTAAATCTTTCAATACATAAATGTAGTATATTTCTCTGTTTAGGTCTTTGATTTCTTTCATCAAAGTCTGTAGTATTCAACGTAGAGAGCTCACACTTAAATTAGATTTATATCTGAGTAATCTTTAGTGGGGGGCACTAATCTAAATGCTATTTAAAATGTTTTGGTTTCTTCATTTTTCATTTCTTTTATAAAGAAATATGATTAATTTTATATATCAACTAAACTTTATACATATCCTGAGATTCTGCTAAATTCAATCATTAGTTCTACAAATTCATTTAGTTTTTTAAAATCCAGATTCTTTGGGATTTTCTATGAATAATCACAGTATCTGTGAGTAGTAGCGGTTTTATCTCTTCTTTCCAATCTGTATGTTTCTGCATTTTGTTGACTAATAATGGAGAAAGTGAACATCTTTGACTAAATCTTAGGGAGAAAATCCTTAGTCTTTTGCCATCAAATATAATAATAACTGTTTTTTTTTAAGTAAATGCCCATTGTAAGCTTATGAGCAATACCTTAATTGACTGAGAATTTTTGTCATGCACAGATTTTGAATCCTTCAAATGCTTTCTCTATATTAAATAATATGATCATAAGATTTTACTTTAATTTATAAATGTGATAGATTACATTGACTGATTTTTGAATACTAAATCTGCCTTACATTTGAGGGATAAGCCAAATTGGCCAGTACTGTCTGATTTATTTTATATATAAATAGAATAGATTTTCTAATACTTTTTTGGAGTATTTTTGCATCTATGTTCATTAGGGATATTAGAATGTAGTTTTCTTGTACTATCTTTTTCTGCTTTTTAAATCTGAGTAATTCTAATCTCATAAAATGAATTAGGAAATATTCCTTTCTCTTATAGTTTTTGAAATAAGTTGCATAGAATTGGGGTTATTTCTCTTTAAACTATATGATAAAATTCACTAGTGAAAATATGCTAGGCCTAGAGTTTTCTTTGTGGAAAGGTTTTAAACTATGGATTCAGTTTATGTAATAGTTATAAATTATTCAAGTCATTCATTCTTTCTTGCTTTAGATTTGGTGGTTTGTGGCTTTGAAAGAGTTGATCCATTTCATCTAACTTGTAAAATTTATGTGCATAGTGATTTACAATATTTTCTTATTTTCCTTTTAACATGTGTGGGGTCTATACAGTATTCTTTCTTTCACTCTGATATTGATTTTTTTGTGTCTTCTCTCTTTTTCTCTTTAGCTCAGCTAGTGATTCCCCAACTTTCAAAATGTTTTCAAAGAACCAGGTTGTCTTCAGTTATTTTCTGTATTGTTTTTCATTTTCTAATTTTATTGATTTTTGCTCTTTATTTTTGCATTTATTCCACTTGCATTTTTTTTCTTTTAAAAAATAGTGTGCAAAGATGGAAGCTTCATTTTTTTTTTAAATTTGGGACTTTTTTCTTTTCTAATGTTTGCATTTTATCCTATGAATTTTAGCAACATCCCACAAATAATTCAATGTATACTCTTTTTTTTTGTTTAAGCTCAGAATATTTTAAAATTCTTCTTGAAACTTTTTATTTGACCCAAATTTTAATTGGAAATATGTTGTTTAATTTCAAGCACTTGAAAATTTTAAAGATGTCTTTCTATTATTTGTTTTTAATTCAATTCTGTGTGGTCTGAGAACATGCTTTGTGGATTTTATTTATTTGAAGTAGTCTGACTTTTTTTAATGCCACAGGATATAGCCTGTTTAACAAATGTATATTCTGCAATTGTTCAGTGGCATATCTGTAAACATCAATTATGTCACTTGGTTGATAACATTGTTCAGGTCTATAAATTTATTGATTTTCTCTTTGCCTTTTCTATCAATTATTGAGAAGAATGTTAAGATATCCAACTATAATTGAATATTTGCCATTATGCTTTCAGTCATATAAGTTTTTCTTTGTGATTTTTGACTCTGTTGTGAAGTACCTGCACATTTTGAATGGCTATGAATCTTTTAATCATTATGTGATATGAGTTGTTTATTGCTGCTAGTTTTCCTCAATCTGAAACTTCTTTCTCTGATCTTAGTAGAATTATACCAGCTTTTATTTATTTAATTATTTATTTTTTACAGAGCTGGCAATGTAACCCTGGATCTCATATATGCTAGGGAAATGATCTACAACTGAGCTACATCCCTTGTCCTTTATTTATTTTTTGATTAGTGTTAGCCTGGTAGCAAATTTTCTATCCTTTTACTTTTAATCTACCTATATCATTATATATATCTGTGTGTGTATACATATACATATACATATATATATATCCATATACATTAACATATACATATATATATATATATATATATATATATATATATATATATATACACACACACACATATACACACATACATATATGTATTTGGAGGGTTACCAGGGATTGAACTCAAGGATACTCAAATACTGAGCCACATCTGCAGCCCTACTTTGTGTTTTATTTAGAGAAAGGCTCTCATTGAGTTGCTTAGTGCCTCACCATTGCTGAGGCTGGCTTTGAATTGGTGATCCTCCTGTCTTGGCCTCTTGCGGATGGGATTATAGGCATGCGCCATCAGGACTGACTATATCATTATATTTAATAATGGCCTATACTTTGATCTTTATTTTTCATATTATGACAATATCTATTGATTATTTAATATAATCATTGATGTGTTTTAATTTGGGCCTACCATTTTTGTTTTCTCTCCCCTGCCTGTTTTGTTCTTCTATTTTTTCTTTTCTTGTTTTTTTTTTTTTTTAGGTGCATAGTTTGAATATATTCTGGATTTCCATTTGAATTCATGGACATTGTTTTTTTTTTTTTTTTACTAATCTTTCTTTGCCTAGTGTTTTTAGTGTTTGCAATAGGGATTAGAATAGACACAATTTGGAAAGTCTAATTCAGGTGAATCATAGAAGGCTTACCACTATGCCTTTCTCTTTATCCTCATCTAACATGAGCATTACATTTAATGTATTACATTGAATACAATGTTTCTTTCAACCATTATACTTATATTTAATATGAAAAGAAAAAAGCAGTGTGTTATACTTACCCAAATATTTACCATTTCTGTTGCCGTTGCTCTTTTTTCATTTCTAGAGTACCAAGTTTCCATCTGTTATTATTTTCATACTACCATCTAAAGAACATTTAAAAATAGTTTTAGAATGAGTCTGATGGCAAGAAATTCCCTTTGTTTTCCTACACCTGGGCATGTATTTATTTTGCCTTCATTCCTGAAGAGTATTTTTGCTGGGTATAGAATTAGTTCTGTGTGTTTCTTTGCAATATTTAAAAAACGTTGCTTCCCTGCCTTGCGTTTTCTCATGAGAAAAATATACCATCATTCAAGTTGTTGTTCCCCTGTATGTGTTCCCCTGTGTGTTTTTCTCTGGTTGCTTTCAATTTTTTTTTTTCATTTTTTCAGGGCTCATCAGTTTGACGGTGATATGCCTGAACATGAATTTCTTTGTTTATTTTTCTTGGGTTTTACTAAGTTTCTTGAATCTTTAAGGTTTTGTGTTTTACCACATGTGAAGAAAGAATGTATAAAAACTTCTCAAACTTTTTTTTTTTCTTTTACATCAAACTCTTTCTTCTCTCCTTTGAGAATTCAATGACAGGAAAGTTGGATAGTTTGGTAGTGTGACTCATTACCTTGAAACTCTTCATGTTTTAAAAAAATCTTCTTCTTTGTAGTACAGTTTGAAAATGTGGATTCATCTATCTTCAAGTTCATGGAATTTCCTTTCTCATTTTATTCTATACTGTCATTTCAGTGAGTTTTACAAAACTTCAGTCACTGTATTCTTCAATTTTTAAATTTATATTATTTGTTTCTTTGTTGGCTTTCTGTCTTTTCATTTGTTTCAAAAGTGGTCATTGCTACTTCTCAGACTTTGGTTAATAATAACTGTTTTAAAGGTTTTGTCTGAAAATTTCAGTGCCTGTGTCATCTCAACATTGACATCTGTTGATTGCCTATTTTCATAAGAGATACTGAGATTTCCCTAGTTTATTTTATGTTGATCAATTTCAAGTTGTATCCTGAGAATTTTGAATGTTACAAACTCCAGCTACTGCTGGCATTTTATGATGAATGTTGATTATTTTGTTTTAGAGGCAATAAACCTATTAGGTTGATTTCTACCCATCTTCTGTGGATCACAGTTCCAATGTCAGATCAGTTTTCAAGGACTTTGCAAGGTGATTTGTACGCCTCAGTTGCCTTGTGCAATAGCCAGCCTTAAGTGGTGGTTTATCTCTAGTTATGGTGAGCTTCCAAAACTTGAGTATAGAGGTGAATGTACAACTGAGAGGTCATGCTTTCTTCATCACCCTCTACTTCATTCTCCACTTACTTTTCAGTGTACTCACAGACATAGCCCATGAGTTCTATCAGGATTTTAATTGCTTTCAGGGATAGGGCACATCAAACTGTGCTTGCACCATTATGAAGGAATCCAGAAGCCCATGTGTGTATGTGCATGTTTGCTTGTGTGTGTGTGTGTGTGTGTGTGTGTGTTTAATATAAAGTGAGAGCTTCTCAATTTCCCACATACTTGGAGAGAAATGAAGAAGGCCAGGAATCAACTTCCATTGAGCATGGAACCCTGTGCCAGGCACTGTGGCTTAGTGTATAAGGGCATCATATTATTAGGAAAAATTTAGCTCAGATGGATCATTCAAGGTCATTTAGGAAATTAAGTGGTAAATTGAGAATGTGGGTCATGGTCTGGCTCAGAAAGAAAGATCCCCAGTATTCTGTAAAATGGAGAAGAGATTATGTGCATTGTTATCTGATGTCCTGCTTTCCCCTCTCTGCAGGATGGATGAAGGTGATGCTGTCATCATGCACCCTGGGATGGTGTGCGTCATGGTGAAGCTGCTGCCTCGCTTGTACCATGAAGATCACCCACAGGTACCTATTGAAGAACACCAATATTTTGTCTTTGTCACATGGCTGATCTTTTATACTCCTGGCATGAAACTACTTTTCTTCTTTTTTCCTTCATCCTCAGTACCCTTAATTATCAGAGCCATCTTTCGGTGGTACCTCTTATAGGGATGTGTGTATTGGATACACACTGATGTGTGTATTGGATACCTGACTCATTTGTGCCCAACCTTCCAAGGCCATTCAAAACATCTTGCACCTATTAGCAAAGTGATCGTCTAAACACAATAGGCAAGCAAAATACAGCTGAAAATATTCTAACATTTATGAGGCAAGTCTCAGATGCTAAGTATAGCACTGGGCACTGGTGGGACCAGAAGTCCTTTCCCTTCTATGTATTTACCATCCTGTGGATGCTGACTGAGATACCAGCCCTGTGCTCTGTGCGGCACATGTAGGCCTAACTAGAAGGGCATAGGTTGCATCTGGATGGACTAAATAAATGCACTCACAAATGAGTACACAATTACAAAATGGTGATAATTGATATTCAGAGGGGGAAACCAGGGTGCCGAGAGAGTTACAGAATGGAGGTGGTCCACAGACCTAATGTAATCTAGTTTGGACGAAAGGATGGAGGTCAGGGAAGCCATCTTTCAGATGGTGTAATGTATGTAGAGCTCTGAAAGATGAGTAGCCATTAACTAGGCAGGAAGGAGCTTGCTGCAGGCACTTGGGGGCAGGAATCGAGTGGAGAGCTGAAAGTGTGGAAGATAGGGTGGGCAGAGGTAGGCTGCAGTCTTGCCAACAAAGTACAGTTTTATCCCCAGGATAGGAAGAAGCTTTTCTCCGATGAGTGAAGAATGGCACTATATTAAATGTCTCTGTATTAAAAATATGGCCATAGCTGTTTGATGGAGAATGGACTGGGCTGGGAGGAGGGGTGGGGAGGAGACAGAAGCTGTGTCTGTAGTGCAGGTAGTAATGTATGATGGAAGCTGGATCTGGGGGCTGTCTGTAAAAAGGGGTGAAGAAGGGACTGAAGAGACCTAGTCATAGATTAGATCAGCCTCCAAAATGAATGGAGTACGGGCTGTGGGAAGGTGAAGAGTCAAAGGTGACTCAAGTTTCTATCCTGACAGGACTACCAGCCCCATTGCAGAGAGGTGAACCAGCATGAGTGAATGCTGGAACAACAGAAAATAATGGAAGCTGAGGAAAGTACTCTTGATTTAAAAAATTAATATCTTAAAAGTTCTGGGAAAGAGACTGGAAGAGTCGAGGAGGAAAAAGCACCATTTTGCATTTATTAGCAACAGATGAAAAGAATTAATGGAATGGGGGAGTCAGTATTTCCTTTTCACCCTTTGTTTAATCCTCACAACAGTTTTGTCGAGGACATTCTTGACTCCGTTTTAACCAGTAGGGAAATACAGGTTCAAATAGTTTAAATGACTTTTGAGGATTTCCAATCTTAGACCTGGCATTAAACCTGACCTACCTCTTGGCAGTTTTTCAGAGGCCTGTGTTACCGCTAGGATGTAAAGAGAGGTCTGGCTTTGCTTTTCCCAGTAGTTACATATGAGTCAGTATGTTTGGGGAAGAAATGACAACTACTTGTCATTATTAATCAGAGCCTGAAATTGACAGTGGCCTAGTAAGGGTATTGCAAATCCTCTGAAATCAGTGAGAAAAGTGGAATAGAGGAGGAGAGATCTCAATGTGTAGGGACTAGTACTGTTTTCCACTGAGGAAAAGCTGTATTTGGTGCAGGAGTAGAAAAAGGCCTAATCTGATTTCATATCTATATGTCCCTTGTTGACTGTACTTCTTGTTCTGGTTTCAGTTCCTCTGCTGGGGTGTGATGATACAGAGGTTATGAAACCAATTAATAGGGATGTACATAAAATGTATTTCACAGGTTTTCTAGAAAAGGAGTGGGCTGCGATAAAAAGTTAACAGTAACCATGCCATTATAGTCATGAGACCTTTCAGCATAAGATTAAGATTATATTGAGGAAAGTTGCCCTCTTTGATGGCATGCACAGCTTCAGGAGGGACGCACATGGAGTGGTAAAGGAGGAAAGGGACACCTGCCTAGCCAACTAGATGAGCCAGATCAATCCTGACAGTCAGGTTCTTGAGGCTCAGGGAAGTTATGTGACTTCTTAAGGTCATGCAGCCGGTGAGGGAAAGATCTGAAACTCAGCTCAGGCCCAAACTGAAAATGTGTTGTGTGAATAAGTTTGCAGCTCTGACAGAATGCAGGGCCATGCATTCTGGGTGTTTTGTCCTTCCAGGTACACTGGCCTTATTGTGAGGATATCTGACTTCCTTGGATATATATATATATTTTATACTTCTTTTTAAAATTTTGTATTTTAATTGGTTATATATATGACAGCAGAATGCATTATAATTCATATTATACATATAGATCACAATTTTTCATATCTCTGGTTGTATACAAAGTACATTCACACCATTTGTGTCTTCATATATGTACTTAGGGTAATGATGTCCATCTCATTTCACCATCTTTTTTTACCTTCATGTGCCTTCCCTTCCCCTCCTAACCCTTTTCCCTACCTAGAGTTCGTCTAATCCTCTCATGCTCCCCCTCCCAACCCCACTATGAATCAACCTCCTTATACCAGAGAAAACATTCAGAATTTGTTTTTTTGGCCTTGGCTGTATTTTATACAATGCAATGTTGTTGCATTGAGAATGACCAAGCCAGTGGTTTGGATGGTCTTGGTAGTCAAACCAATGGATGCATTATGCAAAAATCTACTACAGTGATGACTGATTAATTGACTGAGTGATGGACAGTGACCTGTCCTGCTGTCTCTTCCATGCATAGAAACTTCGTGGGTGAGTCTCAATGTTTTAGTCACTTTTGTGTCTCTCTGACCAATATACCTGACCAGATCAACTTAGGGGAGAAGTTTATAGTGGGCTCATGATTCTGGAGGCTCATTGTTCTGAATTTAGGGTGAGGTGGAACATCATGGGCAAAGGACTCAGCAGGGATGAAGCAGCTGAACTTATGATGGTAGGAAAGTCATGAGATTTCTTAACTTAGAAAGCAGAGAGAGAGGAGAGAAGGGACGGCAGGGCAGATACACCCCTCCAGGAAAGCCCCTAGTGACCCACCTCTGACTATGCCCCACCTGTCTATCGTTACCACCCAGTCAGTCCCTTCAAACGAAGATGGACTGATTAGGTTACAATTCTCATAATCCAATCATTTTATCTCTGAACATTCCTGCATTAACAGAGGAGCTTTTGGGGGACACCTCGTATCCAAACTATAGCACTGGATTTCAGGTAAACTCCCACTGTGTGGGAAAGACCTCCTGCTCTTTGCACTTCCTATAATGGTAATTGGACAAATTAGGTATGCAAATAAGAATTCCATTTGGTATGATGCTTCTTCTCTATTCAGGTCACAGTAAGTAATTTAGGAAAAGTCTGGTTCTCCCACACTGTCTCTCAAATATGCAAATGAAATGTAGTGGTGCATTTTCTCAGATATTTTCTGCAGATGCCAAATCAGCAGCCATTAAAAGTTGGATAATTAGAGTGATTAATTTCTGAAAGGGGAGGGCACCTCCTAATAACAAATAGATTAGTAAATCAAATGAGAAATGAGACCACAAAAAAAAAATGCTGAAACAAAACTGATTTCCCAAACCCCTGCAGATTTTAGTGCATGAAAAGAAACAAGGAGTCTCAGTAGATGGCAGTATTACTAAAAGGATGGAAAATGAGTTCCGGCTAAACTTCTGTTGGGTCTGCTGGATGGTTCCTAACATCCTCTACACTCTACCCTCCTTACATTATTCACACGCTCTTCCTCCTTTTTGGATGAGAAATAGATAGTTTTCCAAGTTGCATATGTCATCTTAGAGACCACTAGTTAAATAACCTTATGGTTTTTTCTGTTGTGGTTTTAATAGTGGCCACATTAAATTTGTTCCATGCACAACCCAGAAGTGATTTTTAATTTCCCCTTCAAAATTCTAGCACTGAAAGCTGCCCTTGGAAACAGATCATCCAGATGATTTTCTGTTTTTGGCATAATCATTCATATTAAAAATTGGGAGGTAGGAATTTTACGTGCACGCGGAAACAGGAAATCCAGCTCAGTTCTCTTGGAGCTGACTTGGCGCCGGAGAAAAAGAACTAATTGGGAATTAGGGTGAGGTGGAGCATCTTTCTGTGTTCAGAAGCTACGAGAGTGTGGCAGTAAGGAAGTGGTGTGGGCTAGAATTGTGACCAGTCTCAAGCACCACTTCACTTCTTGCAGGGCTGTGGCTTTCCATCATTTTTCAGCAGAGATGTTTACTTTTGCACATGACATCCATATCTTAGAGGGCAGGAAGCCAGATCCTGATTAGCAGGGGTGGAGCTCTGCCTGTCTTGGAGCATCCAATGGGATGGGTTTGGTGGGATGGATTTGCTTTTGCAAATAATTATGAAACTCCTACTACTCCTGGGGATTCAAAGATAAATGTCCCTGGAATTCATAATATGGGTTTTTGGATGGGTAGTCAGAAGATAGTAGAAGATAGTAAGACAATATCCTGATGAACACAGGAGAAGAAAAGCCACAGATATCTTACAGACACTGGAACAAGGCTTTAAAGAAAAGGCATGTCCATACACATCAGGTCGAGCAACTCATGAGGAGAAGTAATGAAGATCCATGTTTGGGATTTTACTCAGCTAGGATAGACCATGTGGATTGGAAGGCAGTGAGTGGTCTGAAAATGTTGTAGAAGCTGTGCATGAAGAGCCTTGAATGCTGAGTTGAGAGAGTTGAAGTGTATTTGAGTTACCATCCACCATCTTGGGCACTTACTGAACACTCACTCTAAGGGGGAATTTCAGGCTCTGAAGACAACAGAGCATGGCCAAATCTCAGCTGTGCCACTTAACAACCTCAGAGCCATGAGAAGGTTATTAAACCACTTGGATCCCCACTTCCTGTGTGTAGTTTGGGGATGACAATATCATCGCCCTCATGGTATTATTGGAAGGATTACATGAAGCAAAGCTTGAGTGCTTATGATGAGGAGCAGAACATACACAACAGCTTGGGAGCACATGCTACATGGCATAGCTACAGTGATTAGTTGCCAAAAGTTTTATGAGCACTTTATCATTTAATCTTCATAAGAACCTTGCAAAGTGGATGTCAGTATTCCCACTTTGCAGATGAAGACTTAAAACTTGCAGCAACTGATAGAGTTAACAACATTGCTAAGTGGTTGATATATGTTCCTAATGTGAGGTCTGGACTTCCTGCCACCTGCCTGGTTGACTTTCCTGCAGGCAGGTGTAGTCATGGGAGGTTATGGGAAAATAACCACCTGGTCAGACTTAGGCATTGAAGAGACCATTGTCTATCTTCAGTCTGCCCCTTACATCATTATTGGGTGTGTTCCAGAGACCTAAAGCCTGCTGTAAAGATTTTGTTGCCATGGAAACTTCCTGCACAGCCCGATGGAACAGAAAGGAGATAGAGTATGGGGTTTCACACATCCATCAACTAATTTGTGCCTAAATTTGGAAAAGGGTTCCATTTTCTGGAATAAGACTTTATTTCAAACACATTGAACTAATCATATGGGCTTCAAATAACTAAAATATTGACAGTGCTAATAGCCCTGGATAGCATTGCATAAGGGCAGGCTATTTGAAAAGAGCCATTTCCTCCTGGTGGAGTAGGATTCTTGCTTTGTTATAACACAGTAGACATTCCCAAAGTGTCAATTTTATGTGCTCTTTCCATCTGAGTCCCATACCCCAAATATTGCTATTATTCTTGAGTAGAAAATTTCAGGTTCTAGTCAAAATCCACATGACTTCTCAGGGTAGCCTCTTAAATAAAGCAAATAGACATACTCTTGCATGGAGAGGAAGAAGATTGAAATCAAGCTGCAATGGATATGAAATCATGGAGTAGGAATTATAGTTGGAAAGAATGGGCTCTGGCCCAATTATCAAGTGACACTGCTTCTAGTTCTTTTTATTCTCTTTACTTAAATGATTTATATAGGTCTCTTCCTTTGCACCTCAAATTCAATGACTCGAATGTGGCTAGATCACACAGATTGCAGAATTGATGTCTTAGGGCCAGAGAGCTAATGGAAATGTATAAATGAAGCCAAGTGTGACAATAGGGAGCAGTAAGGCCTGTGGCTAAAGAGGAAATTTTGCCTCAAGTTGGTCACATTTAATAAAGGGGAAACAAAATAGAAGCAAAACTCAAACTACACCTAGTAAATTAAGCACTTCTAAAGGCCATCAGTTTATGACACTTATGAGACACTAAATCCCCCTTTTTATAAGGAATTTTGGGTGCATTGTTAAAATCATGAGCTTTAGAGGAAGGCCTGGGTTGGAGATACCAGTTCTTCTCCTCATTAGCCATATGACCTTAAGATATTAATATCACCTCTTAAAGTCTCAGTGTCCTCATCTACAAAGCAGGTATAATGATGTTCTCCTGTTGAGAGGAGTAATAGAGTATATAATTGTAAAGTCCTTAGAAGAGTCTCTGTACTTGGCGTGTGTCCATCAGACAGATGCTGGCTTCACCATACCCCTCCCCCTGCTCTTCTGGTTTGATAGTCTGTGTTCTAGGTGTCTAAAATTTTGGAAAATATGAAATGCAAGTTAATACATTTTAGCTATAATCCAGCTGGCAGATTATTGATAAATTCATAACAGAAAGTTGACATTGAACAATATGTCATCTACTTGTGAATCAAAGAACTTGGATCCTTTCTTCTTCTGCCTTTATCAGTGACTTCAGCAAAACTCAGATGACAGCCAGTATAGCACTGCATGGAGGAGTTAGCTACCTACCAGATGGCAGAAGGGGAAAGGAAGTGTCCCAGCCAGCTTGAGGAATGGATCAGAATTCATAAAGTCAAAATTCAGCAGGGATAATCAGGCCTACCCCTGTGTCTAGAAGCATGTTCACAAAGTGTGTAAGGCAGAACACGTGAGAGAGTCTCAGTGCTTTAGGAGTAAGGTCATAATAGTCCTGAGTGGGGTGAGGACATCACATGGTGAAGTCCATTTTATGGAGGTAGCTGAGCCTGTGTTAAAGCTGCAGTCCAGCTGTGTGGTCAGGCACTGAGTTTGGGTACAGCTATGTCAGCCCAGAGGACGCCCAGGAAGTCAGGACCAGGCTGCAAATAGCCCTGGCAGGAAGGTGGTTCACAGAGGGAGACCTACTGGGGAAACAGTGCTCTTACTTCCAAGCCAGGATTCAGGACCTGGCACTGGTGTTGGGGCACTGGTTTGTGTCAGCTCAGACCATTATGCTGAATGGGTACAACACTCAGAGGGTAGCCCTGTGATCCGGGTCTTTTGTTAGAGGCTGGCTCAGAAATGTAGGGGGCTTCTTAGGTTAACTACAATAGAAGTGGTGGGTCTCTAAACAAGAGCAAGGTCAGTGCTGGGTCCCCAGGCTGTCTGGCTCTCCAGAACCAGAAAGTTGAGGTATTCAGGGCTCTGTGCCACTGTCTTGAATATCTCCCAGGAGCTGGGGTGGGCCAGGACCTGACAGATAGAAGGACAAATTCCTTTGCGTGGTACCTAAAGGCCCTCATGCTGTGGTTCTGCCCAGAGACCCTCAGACTTTCCCCGAAAGGCTGCTCTCATTGTCACTCCTTGGCCTCTGCATGTGCTAGTTCCTCTTCTGGAAAGGCCACCTCCTTGTTGGCCTAGCTTTCTCCACTATTCTTCAACAGCAAATAGTCAAAATGTTTTTTCTGACTACCTTGTCAGCCTTCTAGGTTAGGAACACTCTCTGTTCTAGAATATCCTGGTAGCTATTGTGTTTGAGGTAGAGCTAAAACTGGGGAAATAAATGTGAAAGGTTATTGTCTCGCAATGCTGTGAAGCTGGAGGAAGAAGAGAAGGAAAGGCAGAAGAGGAAGAGAGAAAGAAAGAAAGGAGAGAGAGAAAGAAAGGAGAGAGAGGAAAAAAAAAACACCCATAGTGTGATATTTATCTTGGGTGAAATATTATATTGACATAGTGAGGGTTGGGAAAATCATTTTTTTTGGATGGAAGGATATGTGAATTGTCACTTGAGTAATAAGTAAAAGCTCAGTAAAAGGATAGATTTTGAATAAATATTCCCAGCCTGGGGTATCAGCCAAAACGGGCATGCCATCATCAGCACATTGATTGTCACTATGGCTGGAGTACTGGGTAGACAAAAGGGGAGGAAGAGAAATGCAGTTGGGAAGAAATAAACATTTTATAAATTTTTGAGATCCTAGGCTTCTGCTACCAAGAAACCCTGACCATCACACATATATAAGACTTGTAAATGAAGGAGACTTTTGGAGCAGGCGCTCACATTGGTTATAGTTATCAATCTGTCCAAGTTCTTCAGGGAAGTTAGGCCCTTTAGACATGGATTCTGCTGATTCAATGTGAGTTGAATTCTCTCTTACATCCAAACTGAAAGCACAACCTCCCAAGCCTATAAGGCCACATGGGCAGCACAAATGAGGGTATTAGGCTGCTGGGGCTGTGGCAAAATGGAAAAATTCATGCCTGTAAAAAAGGGAACTAATTCTAAGTAAGAGATGGTAAAAATCACTATAACTTGTTGTGGGCCCTATTTATGCCTGGCATCTTGTTTATAGTCTTGGATAATGTAAAGAACATAACACATATCAATGCTTTTCCAAAATCATCAAATAAAATACATTTCAACCATTTGGAGAAAGCAATTAATCCAAATCCAAGTAATTCAACTAAGTTCCTACTTCTTTCAGTGTCTAGGGGAAACACTATGCTGGGTGGTGGTTTTACCTATAAGTCAGGACAGAATGGTTAATGTCCACAAGATACACTGTGGCTCCCTGGAATAATATCCTAGGCTCCTTGGAAACTCTCATCTGTATTAACCCATTTTCTGTTACTGTAACAAAATACCTAATCCTGGATGCTTTATAATGGAAAGAGACTTGTTTAGCTGGAAGTTCAAGGAGTTGATACTAGAATTGGCTTAGCCTTGGTGAGGACCTTGTGGCAGATGGAATCATAGTGGGATTGAGTGTAAAAAGGAGAGATTATATGGTGATAGACTGGATTCCAATGAGAAATATGTTAATGCTTTCTGAAGGCATCACCCTCAATGACCTAAAGACCTGTCACTAGGCCCTACCTCTTAAAGTTCCCACCTGTCACATTATTACCCTTGGGACAAAGCTTCCAACCTATGAACCCTTTGGAGACAAACCACATTCAAATCAGCACCTCTCCACCAGGACCCATCTTTAATTGTATACCAGGACTATTTTAATCTGGAGCAGGAAAGTTGTCAAGAGAGAGAGAAAGAAGAATAAATATCCGCAGCTGGATAGGATGAACTTGAAGTCTTGACTGTTAAGCAGAGAAAGCAGAAAACTCCTGAAGGCTGCCCCACAATTGCTCTGTGATAATTTGCCTTGCAGGTCCAGTCTGCCGGCCAGCCGGGTGACCCCATACTCTTACCACGGAGTCCTAATTGAACCACCATCCCCTTTCCTGCACTGGAAGTAATATGCGTTAGGAAAATCAATCCATTTGTAGGGGGAGAAACCAGACTGGTTTCCTGCTACTGCTCATATTTTCACTAAAACCCCATTTTCCTGGAACCAACATTGAAAAAAACAGCACATTTTATTCAAAACAAGGCAATATTGGTATTGACAGAGCTGCAGTGATAATGAGGACGATCAATTTTCCCTTCTCCATTATGGGGTATTGAGCAACTTTGGAGTAAACTTGTGGCATCATTAGACAAGATCAGCGTTTCTCCTTTTTGAAAACTTTTTCTCTTTCTTTTTTGCATATTTAGATTGTAAGTGTATCTGCTCTGATGAGGGCAGCGGGGGTAGGTGGGGAGAACAAAGCAAAACAAAACAAAAAAGTCCCCAAAGCAATATGTGAAGTGCTGGTAATAAAAACTGGGGCTCATAGACATTTCTTTTTAATTCTTATTAATAATACATTGTGATGTTATTTTTGCATTTTGCTCCATATAGACTGTCTCCCCAACTCTCACCCCAAATTAAAAGAGTGCAGTTACAGAATGGAATAATCCCAGTTCTGGTAGAGAGAATGCTCAAAGCAAGAGGGCAGATGTTCTTTGTCTGTTGTAATGGCAGTGGAGGAAAAAGGCAGAGGCTACGGTGGATGCAGGAAGAGACAGAACATCAGAAGGCAGTTCTGGAGAAGGAAATCAAGGAAATTAGTAGATTTCCACACAGAATAGCTCCTCAAAGCAAAAGTGAAAGAGTTGTTTAATGCACATTAATGTGGGCATTTCTACCTTCAGTTTCTGGTCCTTGTTGGGCTGCCCACATATCTCTGATAGATCAGGCTGGCTGTGCAGAGAACCTGTGTAAAGGGAGGTGGACTGCTATGGTGGCCCAGTTAGTGTATTCCAAGGGTTCACGTGCCGGAAGTCTGGTCTCCAGGATGGTGGTGTTGAGAGGTGGTGGGACCTTCAAGGGTGAAACCTAGTGGGAAGTCATTGGGAGTGTTGTCCTTGAAAGGAATTAATGGAATTTTCTTTTATTTTCCTTCCTTCCTTCCTTCCTTCCTTCCTTCCTTCCTTCCTTCCTTCCTTCCTCCCTCGCTCCCTCCCTCGCTCCCTTCCTTTCATTCTTTTAATTTCTTTCTTTCGATGCCAAGGATTGAACCCAGGGTTGCTTAGCCACAGCACCATATCCCCAGCCCCCAGCCCTTTTTTAAAATTTTGAGACAGGGTCTTACTAAGTTGCTTGGGGCCTTGCTAAGTCACTGGCCTTGAACTTGGGATCTTTTTGCCTCAGCCTCCCAAGATACTGGGATTACAGGAGAGTGCCACAGGGACCTAGTAGGTTCTCAAGAGAGGGTTGTTAGGAAAGAGTTGTCTTGCCCTTGAAACTCCAGAATTATAAGCTGCATAAGCCTGTTTGTTAATGCACTGCCCAGCCTCAATTATTTCACTATAGTAACAGAAAACAAATTAATACAAAGATTACCTTCTCCAAGTGATGAGACCTTTCCTTGACATTAGTCAACCATGTGATCAGGCTAACAGCAACATTGACAAAATAGTGATACTTCAGAATAACAAAATGCTGCCCAGAAGGGAAATACATCTGAAAAGTCATTCTCGTGTGACTTTATCCCCTCTAAATTTTAAATCAGGAGTGATATTAAATATACCTTAGAAATGGATACATTGCTGAATGCCATCAGATTGAGGTAAGAGGTACAGGCATTGAGTGTCTGGAAGCAGGTGAGAGGATGTGAGGTGGGCTGTGGCCCCTCTGATCTTTTTAAATTGGGGCATTATAATTATGCCTAGCATTTGGGTTTTCCTTTCTTCTTCCCACAACCTTTTCTCCCTCCTCTACTGATCTTCCTTTCACTCCTTTATTTGTTTATTTTTTTTAAAAATTTTTATTGTTGGTTGTTCAAAACATTACATAGTTCTTGATATATCATATTTCACACTTTGATTCAAGTGGGTTATGAACTCCCATTTTTAGATTGGCATTTTCTACATATACATAAAGATGAAATTCCCTTTGATACATTTATATATGTACATAACATAATTTTGTTACATCCATTTCATATTTTCCTTCCTAGAATTCTTCATTCCTCTCTTTGTTCTCATTTTTCTACTCCACTGATTTTTCCTATGTCTTCATGATATTTTATTATGATTCCCTCCTTCACCACCTTCTTTTCCTCATTTTGCTCTAGCTTGTGCATATGAGAGAAAAAAATTGACCCTCTATTTTCTGAATCTGGCTTATTTCACTTGGTATGGTTTTCTCCATTTCCATCCATTTACTGGCAATTGCCATTATTTCATTCTTCTTTGTGATTGAATAAAACTCCATTGTGTATATGTATCACATCTTATTGATCCATTCATCTATTGATGGGCATCTGGGCTGATTCCATAATCTTGGCTATTGTGAATGGTGCTGCTGTAAACATTGAAGTGGCTATATCACTATTGTATGCGAATTTTAGTTCCCTTGAATAAATACCAAGGACTGGGATAGCTGGATCATATGGTGGTTCCATTCCTCATTTTTTGAGGAATCTTCATACTGCTCTCTAGTGTGGTTGCACTAATTTGCAGTCCCATCAACAGTGTATGAGTGTATTTTTTCCCCTCACATCCTTGCCAGCATCAATTATTGTTTGGGTTCTTGATAATTGCAATTCTGACTAAAGTGAGATGAAGTCTTAGTGTTGTTTCAATTTGCATTTCCCTGATTGCTAGAGATGCTGCATACTTTTTCATATATTTCTTGGCCATTTGTGTTTCTTCTTTTGAGAAACTTCTGTTTAGTTCTTTTGCCCATTTATTAATTGAGTTATTTGTTTTTTTTGATATTGGGTTTCTTGAGTTCTTTATATATTCTGGATATTAATCCCCTTTCAAAAAATTAGCTGGCAATGATTTTTTCCCATTCCATAGGCTCTCTCTTAATTTTCTTAATCACTTCCTTTTTTAAAAAAAATTTTACAGCATCCAAGTTTTGATTTTATTTTTTATTTTTTGAACTTTAGGGATATTGTTGAGAAAGTTGGTGCTATATCTATATGATGGAATATTTTTCTTATAGCAATTGCAATGTTTCTGATCTAATACATAAATCTTTGATCCATTTTGATTTGACTTCTGTGCAGGGTAAAGATAGGGATCTGGTTTTATTCTTCTGCATGTGGATATCCAGTTTTTTCCAGCATCATTTGTTAAAAAGGACGTCTTTTATCCAACATATGTTTTTGGCACCTTTGTCAAATATCAGATGACTGTAAGTTTGTGGGTTTGTTGTTGCGTCTTCTGTTTCTTTGATCTTCATGTCTGTTTTAATTCTATTACCATGCTGTTTTGCTACAAATAGCTCTTTTTTTAGCATTACAATTCTTAATACACCTTTATACCACAATTTATCATATCTCTGATTGTATATAAGGTATGTTGACAGCAAATTCACATACATGTATTTTGTATAATGATGAGGGTCTGTAGCTCTTTACTGTAATTTGTGATCAGATATCGTGATGCCTCTAGCTTTGCTCAGAATCGTTTTGGCTATCCTGGATCTATTATTCTTCCAAATGAATTTTAGAATTGGTTTTCCTAGCTCTGTGAAGAATATCACAAATATTGCATTGAATCTATACATTGTTCTGGTAGTACAGCTATTGTGACGATATTAATTCTGCCTATCCAACAACGTGGGAGGTCTTTCCATCTTCTGTGGTGACACTTCAGACACTTCAGAATAATAAAATGATTCCTGGAAGGGAAGTTCATTTGATGAAAAATTATTCTAATGTGACTTCATCCCCTCAAAATTTTAAATCAGAAGTGTTATTAAAGATACCTTAGATGGCTGGGGTTGTGGCTCAGTGGTAAAGCACTCACCTAGCATGGGTGAGGCACTGGGTTTGATTCTCAGCACCACATAAAGATAAATAAATAAAGGTATTGTGTCCATCTACAACTAAAACATTTTTTAAAAAAAGATACCTTAGAAATGAGGACATCACTGAAGCCATCTGTTTGAGGCAAGAGGTGCAGATGTTGAGTGTCTGGAAACAGGTGAGAGGATGTGAGGTGGGCTGTGACCCATCTGCATTTTTAAAAAAATCTAGGAATGATGATGATTCTTTCCCCATACATTTGACTCCATGAAACATATATCTTACAAAATAGTGTTATCAGCATTTGGAAGAACCCAATTTTGTTTAATTCTCTCCCTTTTTGATAGAAACTTACCCTTGACCCTTTCTTTGTATAGAGACTCTCAAATAATCATGGAGAGAGCATGATGGATGAGGTGATTCTGAGCATGAGATCCAGGGACAAAGCCAGGCCCTGTCCTTATCATGTGGCCCCATGCAGTTAACTTGTCTGAACTCAGATTCCTCTTCTGTAAAATGGGGATGACCATAGCATCTACTTCAGATTTCCTCACAGGCATAATATAATCATATTGAAATGCTTAGAGCATGGCTTGCACATGTAAATACCTGGTAAATATTCTCATCATGGGATAAAATTTGGCACTTAAGGTAAAGTAAATGTCAGGCCTGGACTCCCTTTTACCTCTAATAGTTCCATAAAATATACTCAGGGCTGCAGGAACCCTGTTCCTCTCCAGAATACTGTTAAGTTCTCTGCTAAAGCATGTCCTATACTGGGCAGAGACCCTGTCTGCTCACTGGCCTCATCTTTATACCATGAATCCCCTGGGAGCAGGGAAGAGTCTTACCCATCTTTAAATACCCAGAAGTAGTGGTTGCAGGACCACTGATACTTGTTTGAAGGATAAGGAGAAGAAAGGAAGTAGGGAGAGTGCAATGAAAGAAAACTTTCATTGGGGATGTGAATAGCAGCTCAGGTCTTTCCCTAGGCTGGCCTCCCCCTGTGCCTGCTGTTGCAGGTGAGGAGGGATGTGGAAGAACACCTGAGACAGGGGTACGGTGGGCATGAGTTGTGGCAGGGGTCACTAATTGTCCCATATACAATCCCAGGCCCAGTTGAGAGCTTGTTAATGTCACCTGCAGGATGTCCTACCCTCAAGGTCTCATGGCTTTCTTTGGTTACCTCTTAGCTTTCTGAGGAGATCCAATGCTCCATGGCCAGTCATCTCCAGTCCCTGGTGAAATCAGAGAAGAACCGCCAGGTCATGTGTGAGGCGGGGATGCTCAGGACCCTCATGACCTCCTGTGGCTGGGCCCTCAGCACCAGCAGCAGCCCCTTGCACTCACATCTCATCAGGATTTTTGAAAAGCTTGCTTCCCAAGCCATCGAACCGGATGTGTTAAGGTACCATGTGAGCTAAGAATTACATGCTGCAGAGCAGGGTGATGGGTGCACCATGGTCAGTAGGGAGTCTGCTGAACAGGTGTCTTGGTCCCCCTCCAACCTTCAACACTGGAAGTCCATGGACGAGTCTTGGGTCTGCTGTGCCATGCACTGGGACTCACAAAGCAGACAGCCCTTCCCATGGAGATGGTGGTCTCTGGAAAGGGGGCTTCAAGGACATGAAGCTAGAGCTAGCCTTGAGGCCTGGGCAGTTCACTTGCACGGAGTGAGCTGCTGGAAGGAGTGGGACTGGGAGGAGTGGCACTGGGAGGGCCTGACAGACTCAGAGGCTAGTTTGCAGAAAGCTGGGGTGGCAGCACTCCTGTTGGTGACCTCCATGAAGTCACATTCCTGGAGAGCCACAGCAAGGAGGGAAGGCACACAGGAAAGTAGAGGTGGAAGACAAAAATCAGAGAAAGGATAGGCTGCATTCTGGAGGGAGGTTGAGTCTCCCAAGACCCTAAACTACCCTGTGGGAGTCTCCAGAGAGTGGCGCTGAGGTGGCGTCACATACTCAGCAGCTCCTTGCTTATACAAGTCAGGGGGACAGAAGGCTGCCTCTTTCTAGCCAGTAGGCATGGGGTCCAGAGGCTGGGCCAGCCTCTTCAGCCCTGGTCGGGCAGGCTGCCAGACCAGCCACCACACTTCGGGCTGGGTAGCAAATTCCTTCAGAAATTTTTATAAAAAATGCACATCACAAGATGGTGCTTGAGGCTCCTAACTTTGCAGGTTCTCTGGTAGCAAGACAGTAACACCCTGTCTCTGCAGTGCTTTAGGAGAGGGCATTTCAAGCCAAGGGGGTAAAGGGATCAAGGGAACACTGGACATCTGGGGGAAGTGGTCTGGATAAAGTTGAAGAAAACTTTAAAATGTGCCTGTAAAATGTCTTCACCTGGTTCTCTTGTATGTTATGATACTCAGACAATTTCTAGGTCTTGGAATTCCCCCACCTCTGTCTGCTAAAAAGAAAACCCTTGATTCTTCTCAGTGGCATGGAGGCCACCTTGGACACTCAGGTGAGGAGGGGGAAGAACTGGAGTAGCTCAGGGCTGATTAGGGGGATTAGAGGCAAAATGACAGGGTGATGCCCTGTGTCAGGCCTGCTATTTGGGAGGGTATCATTGCAAACAAAGTCATGGACACCTTGAATGTAATATCACATAGGGCACTGAAAAGGATCCAGTTTAGAGAAAGAATAGAAAATCAGTCTTGGAACTGGTTGCCAGAGGTAGGAGCTGAGAACTCTCAAGGAGACAACTTGCTGTGGAAGACAGCAGGTCAGCAAGCCTGTGCAAAGTCCCAGCAAGTAACTCCAGTAAGCAGGCAAGCCATAGATAGCAGCAGAAAGTGATGCTTGGAAAGGGGAAGGAAGCATGCTGGAATGAAAGAGAAATTTCTAGAAGAATGGAGGAACAGGTTATTTCCACCTTTTGGTATTATCAGAATCAACAGAGCTCATGCTGAAGGGTCAAGAGATCCACCGTCACTTATGTTTAGTGTTTGATGACTGCAGAATGATCTGTTAGTGGAGATACTTCAGGGATATTTCCAAAACAGGGGTGGAAATGCATTGGGCAAGGACATATCTTTTCTCTTGTTTTCTTTCTTAGGGTTACAGGCAGCAGATCTGGGCACGGTTGAGGGACCTGCAGAAGCCAGTCCAAATTCTGGAGTGGCTCAGCCCCTTGGGTCCTTAGAGGCATCCCGGGATTCAACCACAGCCCTTCAAACTGCACTGAGCCTCATCTCCATGACCTCCCCACGCAACCTGCAGCCTCAGAGGGCTGCTCTAGCACCATCATTTGTGGAATTTGACATGTCTGTAGAAGGTTATGGGTATGGACAACTCTCATTATTAATCTCCCTGTGTCTCTGATGAGTTAAAAAATTGATTACAAAATTATAGCTCCCATAAGTTTTTACCGCCCAAGCAGAGCAAAGAGTCTAGGTTATGAGCCCTCTCTGCTCAGTGGCTTTTCAGGGGCAGTATCACCAGCCATGGAGGATCACAGCCCTCTCTTTCCCTGGTGTGGCTACCTTCTGGAATCTCCTCCCATCCTCTCCAGCCTCTGTGGGGGATCCTAATAGCACCAACTGCTTTCTATCCTTTCATGGTATAAGAGTGGGTGAAGCTCCTACAGGAGGACCAGAGAGAGGAAATGTCATGGCCCCAACTAGCTGACTTCAGGCAAGAGGCACTTTGCAGTCCAGTGATCTGAAATTCTTTCTTTTTTCCAGCTGTTTGTTTATTCCAACCCTGTCTACAGTTATGGGCATCAACACCGAGTATTCTGTCTCTGGAGGGATTGGGACAGGTAGGTATTTCCCAGGTGGTTTAGTTCTCCACCTGACCCCAAGAATAGGTCCTCAAGTATTACTTATTTCCTGTGAGCATCTACTTCCTACCATGAATAATGAGACAAAAGCATCCTCTGCCTTGTGGAGTTGAGATGAAGTCGGCATGAGTTAGGCCAGGCACGGTGCTGGCACTTAGCGTGGCTGTCAACTCAGAGCCCCAGTGGATCTAAATTTGATTCCTCAGCAGGACAAACAGTGAGGCTACGCTTATGTTCTTATTCCAGGTGCTGCCAGATCATTCCCTCCACCAGGGGGTCTGACCTTCTCCTGCTGGTTCCTGATCAGCAGGCAGGCTGCTATCACTGAGGGCCACCCTCTGCGCTTCCTAACCTTGGTGCGCCACCTGGCCAGGACCGAGCAGCCCTTTGTCTGCTTCTCTGTCAGCCTCTGCCCAGATGACCTATCCTTGGTTGTGTCCACAGAAGAGAAAGAATTCCAGCCCCTGGGTAAGACATTGGGATGCTATACTGGTGTCTCCTATACTTGGGTGAAATGAAGCTGAATTAGAAGCTCTTGATAAGGGCATGTTTAGAAACCTGGCAACCTCTTGTTTCTCCTCATCTTTAACAGTTGCTTCCTTAGGTTCCACATCTGGTGAAAGGTCTAAACAAATATTTGTTGAGTGCCACTGTGGTCTGGGCTCTGGAGTTGTAACTGTCAGGCAGACAAGACTCTATACCTCAGTGTGATTTCAGAGGTTATGCTCAGTAGCTTTCCAGAAACATAGCTCACCACTGGCAGAGTGGTCATGGATGAATCTTGGGGAATTGCCTCATTGGAACAAAAACTGTATCATCTCCTGTACAAGGTTTGCAAGGAACACACACAACTTAGCTACAGCTAAAGCAAACTTAGACATTCCACAAATGTTTAGCCCATAATCCAGAGGGCTGGCCAGTGCTTGGTGGGCAGGTTGGTGGCCCTAGGGACCCAGGAGCCTGATCATCCCTCAGTAGTGCTGGTGGCTGCTCCTGGCTCTGTCTTTTGGAGTTCAGCCTTGTTCTCCAAGCCCACCTGCCTGAGATGGCCAAACCTAGTATATCTCTGCAACATGTTCCTCTTTTGTGTTCTGAGTCAGTGTTTCTAGTGAAATATGTGGAAGGCTTAGAGAGAATGGTTGATATCCTCAGCTCACAGCAAGACTTCCTTTGCCCCTTCCCTTTCAGGACTTTTACCTGCACATGGCCACTACCATCAAGGCAGTCTGATGTAGCTAGACCCTGGCTAGAACATGACTCTTTTGTTTAAATACTGACTGCATGACCTTGGGCTAATTACTTAAGCTTTCTTTGCCTCAGAATGGTAAAATGGGAACAATAATATTGCCTTTCTTGCAGAGTTGTTTGTGAAAATTAAATGAGCTAATAATCATAATGGTGCTTAGACCAGTCTGGCACAGTTAGAGCTCAAGGACTGATGGCTGTTGCTGCTGCTAATGTAATTTTTTATGAGAAGAAGGGTGGGTTATGTCTACCCCAGGCAAAAGGCCCACATGGGTTGACCAGGGACATCCCTCTCCACCGCTACTGGGTTACTGCAGCATGATGCCAAATGCAAGGTCTAGTGATTGTGTTCTCTTCTAGACATCATGGAACCCGAGGATGAGTCTGAGCCCTCTGCAGGATGCCAACTTCAGGTCAGATGTGGCCAGCTGCTGGCTTGTGGTCAATGGCATCACCTGGCTGTGGTTGTCACCAAGGAAATGAAAAGGAATTGTATCGTTTCCACCTATCTAGATGGACAGGTCATTGGTTCAGCCAAGGTGAGATGGTTTCCCCAAGCTCTAATTACCTCATGACATACCTTCTGATCCCACTACTTGGAGTGGTTTGGGTTCAGTTCAATGTTTTCTTTCAAGCAGGTTTGATATCTAATGAAAACCCCCTTGCTGTCCAAGATACTGAGCTCAGGTGTGAAAAGGACATCTTAAGAAAGTTGACTGAATAATAAGACACTATAAATCTCTGAAATGCACAAAGCAAAGCTTCTCACATTTTAAGATGCAAATTTCACAGGGAGGTCTGAGCAAAGCCTAAGGTCTGACTTCTAAGACCTTCCTGGTGAGGCCAATGCTACTGTGTGCCATTCTTAGGAACAAGATGCAAACGCGGCTTACCTGATTTAGAACAAGAATGACAAGAAGGGTAGCAGAATGTGAATGAGTAGTTGGAGGAAACTCCTCATCATCCTGATTTAGAGATCAATGTATAAGGGAGGGCAAGGAGTTGGAATACATGCTTTATCCAGCAATCCCTGTCAGAGGTCCTTGAGGAAGCTAGAGATGGGAAAGCATAGAAAACCGGGGAGGGAAGGTACAAATCAATTTCCACTCAGGTTTTCAGGCTGTATCCTAGATTCACCTGAACAGTTTTTTTTAAGTTTTCTTGCACAGGTAGTATACTAGATAGATCAATAACATTAGAAAAGCTGTGGGTCAGGAAATCTGACAATTCAATAGAGCTTTCAATTTTCCCTGGGTGATTCTAATATTTAGCTAGAATGGAGAACCTTAGAGTTACATGTTTCTCAATTTGAACTGAACTGACATTTGGGAATGATAATTCTTTGTTGTAGGGGCCTATTCTGTGTGTTTTAGAATGTTTAGCCAAACATTATAGCATTCCCTCCTTCATCTCATGACACTGAATTGTGACTACCAAAAATTTCTCCAGATATTACCAGTGTCCCCAAGGGGGCAAAGTTTGTCCCAGGCTAAGAAACACTGGGTTAGAAGCATGTAAATTCTGTAGGACACTGACAAATGAAGTTGACATTTTTTTTAAAAAAATTGTTTTTATCAAAAAGACAGTGGTAACTAGAAAGATTTTAGAAGGCTCATAAGAAAAACAGATCCTTCAAAACATAAAGTTAACCTTTTCTTCAGTGATTAATTATATTAGTTTACCCTCTTCCTTCTTTCTTCCCTTCTTTCCTTACTCCCTCTTCCTTCTTTTCTTCCCTCCCTCAATAAGTATGTATTCCCTCATTAAGGAGCTATGTCCCACACACCAAGTATGCATTAGAATTAGCTTGGCTATGTCTACAAAAAATCTTGACAGGAATTTTGTCTACAAATTTTGACAGGAATTGCATTATACCTATAGATCAGTTTCAGGGGAATGACAACTACACTGTAGTGAGTCTTCCTGTCAATGAATATGGTATGTCTCTCCATTTAGATAATTTTTAAATTTTTTTGTTGTTATCATTTGGAATGTTAAGTATACAGATTATATACATGTTTTGTTAAGTAGATCATTTTCTCTTGAACAATTATAAATGGTATTGTTTTTAAATTTTATCTCTGCTTGTTCACTATTAGTGTATAGACATGCAGTTGATTTTTGTATCCTGTGACCTTGATGACCTCACTTATTTGTTCTGGGAGATTTTTAAAAAGATTCCTTGGAAATTTTTACAAGTTCATGTCATCTACAAATAGAGACAATATTATTTCTTTTTTTTAAAGTGATATGACTGTAGTTATTGTTGGTACATAAAATCTTATTAATGTGCCAATAATGGACATTTAAATTCTTAGTGGAATGACTGGGCTAAAAGGGATGGACTTTTGTCTCTCTTTGTGCTTCTTATCAAATCTGTTTCCAAAGGCAGAATCAATATTTTACTCCCATCTGTATTTTATAAGTTGTTTTACTGCATGCTTCTCAGATTTGATGGTCATCTTTCTAATTTTTGAAATTCAATAAAATTTTATTTTGACTTCTGAATAAGGTTCATCATGTTATGATATGTTATATTAAAAATAATCTAATTTTATTAGATTAATTCTAAAATTAAGCACTACTTACTTCCTTCATCCTTTATCTTTAAACAGATGTTGTACATTCAGGCCTTACCAGGACCTTTCCTTTCAATGGATCCATCTTCATTTGTGGATGTTTATGGATACATTGCAACCCCTCGGATTTGGAAACAAAAATCATCATTAATCTGGCGTCTTGGTCCTTCATATCTTTTTGAAGAAGCCATATCACCAGATACTCTAGAAGTTATTATCAAGCTTGGCCCAAGATACTGTGGTAACTTCCAAGCTGTGCATGATCAAGGTATGAGTGTTTTGATTTATAATGCCTTTGCTGATATTAGTTTTTAAATGGACATCCAGTTATTTATAGCATATTTATAAATGATAAACTCAGCACAGGTCAGTCATTAAGGAAGACCTCTATAATTGGATCATTACATATTTACAACCCAACAGAAAATGTCACAGAAAAGGAAATAACAATATCCTTTAGATTTCAACTCCAGAGCACCTAATGGAGGTGGGTGGGTGGGTAATACCAGCAGTGAAGAAAGAGAGAAGAGAATGAGATAAATAAGTTACATTCCTTTTAATGAAGAAGCTTTTTAACTAAAGCATACTGTTGTCTTCAATTATTAAACAGGCAGACAAAACATCCACATTTTCATTATTGATTGTTGGCTGTTCAAGCAGGGAGCATTTCTCTCTGTGCTCTGTCAAGTCAAGGGGGTCAGTTCCCATCTGGGAAGAATGATAAATGCATCTCTGTAGGAAGGCCTTGTACATGGCGAAGGACGATTGAGTGCTCTTGAGTGTTTCTGTCTCCAGGCCCACATCTCGTTTGAACTTCATTTCCTGAGGCAAATGGCATTGGCCTGAGCAATGGGACTAGGTGGGATGTAGAGCCAAAGTTTCACTGACTCTGTGTTCACACCATACTTCTCTAGTAGCACATTGGCTCTCATTAACTTGGGGACCAGTGTGCTAATTGCTAGTGTGCTGTTCAACACAGCCATGCAACCCACTGAAAATTTTAGGCTTTCAAGCCCAGCTTATTTTCCTTTGTTTCTAAGTCAGATTTCTCATCACTTAGAAGTTTGGTTTGGGGGAAGCAACATTAGCTTGATATCTATTTTAAGCTCCGGTAATTTCACACCTGGTATATCTCTGTTTTATAGAAGGGTCAATCTTGGGAGATTTCTCTAGAGGTTTTGTGTTAGAGAAGCACAGGTAGTCACAAAACACATGACATACAAACATACAACTTGCATAGACAATGTAATAACATTAAAAAAATTTTCTCAATGATGACTTTGCTGTGTGGCAGTAGCTATTTAATCACTGAGAACTAATTTCCTTCTCTGTAAAAGGAGACTAGAACTGATTAAAGATGTATTGCTATAGGAGGAGACCCAGAGGGTCAAGCCACACCCCTTGTTGCAGAGGAAAAGGTTTCCTTTGGTCTTCATGTAACCAGCTCCTGCATCACCACCGTAGCAGACATTAGAAATGCCTACAATGAGGTGGATAGTCGCCTGATCGCCAAAGAGGTATACCTTCTAACTTCCCTTGCTGCTCTCTGTTGGAATCTTGATCTCATGACTGCTTCAGCTTCCAGTGCTTAAGCAAACTGTCATGTGTAGGATAGATATATGCATACACACTAGCATTTAATTTGTTAAAACAACCTATGCTTCTCCACCCATTAGCCTCCCCAGGACTAAACCTTCTGTTTATAATTGCTCATAGAAGAAAGTGTGTGGTATTCCTGGTACATCAAGAACAAATGGACTTTATTCTATATTGTTGTGGCATAGAGAATACTGCTGACCCATCAGCATACCAAAATTGCTTTGAGTTGCTGTAACTTAAAAAACAAAAAACAAAACAAAACAAAAAATAAACTTGTAATAGATAATGAGCAAACACATGTAAATGAGGATACCGTTGATTCACTTCCTCCCAATTCCTGCATAAAAATCTCTTGCTTTTAAAGCTGATAAATTTTGACTGATTTGTTTGTATTCTCTTCACTATCATGGTCAGAGCAGGAGGTGGAGTCAGGAGCTATGTCCCACACACCAAAGCTGTGCCTTACCACACAATATATTTTCTGATGATGGAGGCCAGGATTTCTACCTTCCTGTCCCTCTGGAATCCTAGAAGTTGGGCTTTTCAGAGCCTGGAAAATCCCCGACAGGGAAAAAGACAGCTTTGCCTTGGTAGTTCTGTTTCAACTTGGGTTGTCCCTATCTTCATGAGCTCTTCACTGTGAGTGTGTGGGTTGTCACAGATTCTATAACTGAAGCTGCTTATGTACAGTTAAGCCGCAGCCTGGGAGCAGGACAGGGGGACACAAACTTTGGCTTCAGTTCCCTAACACTATTTCAAGTTTTATTCTTCCACTATTATTGCTTATGAAACACAGCACTGGGCCAGACCTTGGGGTGCCTGTACTCAGGGAGCTCACAAATGACATTCCTTCTCTTCCAGGAGTTTCTTAGGATTAATTGTTGCCAATTTCTCTAGATGAACATTTCATCCCGTGACAATGCCATGCCTGTGTTCTTGCTGAGAAATTGTGCTGGACACCTCTCAGGTTCTCTTCGGACCCTTGGAGCTGTTGCTGTGGGCCAATTAGGTAGGTCAGGCAGTGAACTTTTACTTTTCTTTAAGAAGAAGGATAATGCACCCTAGAATTGTGGAGGCTCAGGCAGGATGAAACATACTAGTGAGAGCCAGAGTTGGAAATAAACCCAGTCAGAGAGTTGGCTGCCCAGACAGAAGAGAGATCCATTCACTTTGTACATCTGACATTGGTAGTGAGCCCAGCTAGTTCCCTGGCTGCACAACAGGAGCCTACATAGGAGGTACATTGGGCCCTGTGTGCAGAGGCAGTGTTGTGGTTGTGGGGTAGAAGCAAAGCAGCAAGCTGGTGTGAGGATGCAGCCCGGCAAAATTCAGAGGGCAGGCAAGAGCCAGAGGTTCTCAGAGCAACTAAGAAACTGAGTCACAGAGGCCATCTGGCTCATCTGGCACTCTGGACTTAAGGCACATGGTGCCAAACTGAGAGCCTCTGGAAGTGTCAGCCTTCTAATGATACAAACAGGCCTTTGCAGAGGATCCCTTAGCTGCCCAAGACTTTCAGAGTCTCTGTCTTTCCTCCTACCCTGTCCTGATGCATGGGTCCCTCTGGCTGTGCATGGGCAGAGGAACAGGCAGCTCCTTCACTCTTGCACACTAGTGGGGGATTCCGCATTGTAGTGCAGCTGTAAAGTTCTAATGAGATGTCCCCTTTGTCCTGCACAGGGGTGAGGGTGTTTCACTCCAGCCCTGCTGCCTGCAGCCTGGACTTCATTGGCGGGCCCACCATCCTCTTGGGCCTTATCTCCTTAGCGAAAGATGACCACACCATGTATGCAGCTGTGAAAGTCCTGCACTCAGTCCTGACCAGTAACGCCATGTGTGATCGCCTGATGCAGCACATCTGTGGCTACCAGGTAATTCCGTCCTCCCGAATGAGCCTGGGACTCCCCTGAAAGCTGACATATCCAAGCAGCAGGGACAAGCTTTATGTGACCAGTGACATTCCCTCCATGGTGATTTCTGAAAAAGGATGGCCTTTTAAAAGTCTCCGGAATTCTGAGACCCGCAGAAGAGCACCAAGTGACAGCCAGCCTGAGATATGCTGTTTGAGCTAGGGATGTTCAGCTAGGGATGCTCACCTATCTGCAGCTTCTGGCACTTTTCATGATGAAATCCAGAATCATTTATGGTCTTTGCCTTCAGCAAAATGGCTATGAGCCCAGGCCACAAAGCCAGATTGCTGAGGTTGAAATCCTCATCCTCTTTCTCATTATTTAACTTGGAAGAATTATTATCCTCTCTGCCTTGGTTTTCCCATCTGTAAGGTAAGGACCTCTTGCATCAGAAGGCACTGAGGATTTGATAGCGCTAAGGAAATGTTAACTACTTGAGCTCTTAATCTCTTTGTGCCTCAGTTCCTTTATGTGTAAAATGGGAATATGTTTGTGATGATTAACATACAGGTCAATATGTTAAGAGTGCAGAGAGTGCCCACACAGAAGAAGTGCCATGGTCCCATGCAGGGTATATTTTGATGGTTACTGCTATTTACAGTTGATAAGGCCAAATGAGACGGAAGCACTGTCATCAGTAATTTCCTGCATGGTTGGGAGGCAGTTATGAGAGAAACCTCAGGAAATAAGACTAGGGACACACAGACATAGGCTTTTTCTCAAGCAACTGGCAGCTATTCTGATTAGTTTTTGTTTCTTTTGGTACGAGGGATTGAACTCAGTGACACTTTACTACCTAGGCACATCCCCAGCCCCTTTTTATATTTTATTTAGAGAGAGGGCCTCATAAATTGCTGAGGCCGGCTTTGAATTGGTGATCCTTATGCCTCAGCCTCTTGGGCTGCTGGGATTATAAGTTTGTATCAGCACACCCGGCTCCATTCAATGTATTTTTTATCTCAGATATTATCATCATTTCCAAAATTTTGTCTGGGCTTTTAAAACTTTTTTGTGCTTCATTTACCTTTTCTGTGTACTGTATTTTGGTTTCTTTTTTCGATACTGCAAGTTGAACTGAGGGTTGCTTAATCACTGAGCCATATCCCTAACCCTTTTTATTTTTTATTTTGAAAAAGGGTCTCACTGGGTTGCTTAGGGCCTCATGCCTTTCTAAGTGACTGAGGCTAGTCTTGAACTTGGGATCCTCCTGCCTCATCTTCCTAAGCTGCTGGGATTATAGGCATGCAGCACCATACCTGGCCCTAATTGGGTTTGGATAGGGGAGGAAAGAGTGATTAGATTAGAGATATGTCAAAACAGTGACCAAAACAGTTTGAAAAGATATTGCCTATTTGCTTATAACAAGTAAGGCTTCCCAAGGGCATACTTATAGAGGTGACAGGTATGTCTGGGAGAGATAGACTATGTAAGATCAGAGAGAGAATTGAGTGTGCTTGAGATGAACTGAGAATCCTGACAAGATGGATGAGAACTCAGATACCAGTGGATGGCCCGGCAGCCTGTGTTTTGTAACCAGGGTCCACAGGGCTGTGAGGGTTGGTGAGATGCATCTCCCTAGGCTCTGAGATGGGTTTAGTTACTGAGTGCTTTGCTGGGTTCCCAGTGCCTCCATCCTGGAATGGATGCTTGCACCTTGCTAGCTTTCTAGTACAGCAAAATGACATCTGGAGGCTGAAGCAAGGCTGGGTGTAACTGGCCTCGTGGGCAGGAGGAGGATTGTTGCCTCAGTGTCTGTGGGATGGTTATACATGTAAAGGATCCAGCAACAGAAAACGAGAAAGAGCACTGAGAAACCAAGGAGGAAACCAGGAGAGAGTGGCATTTGGGGAACACAAGGGAAGAGAATCAGGGAGAAGCCGGAGTCTCAGAGAGAGGCCAAGTCACACGAATACCGAAAAGTGGACACTACAAGGATGTGGCCAAAGAAGTTGGTGTGGATTTTTCTTCTAAGACGTTGGGGATGAAGGGTGGTAGCTTCAGAAAGCAGGGTTCACCCACAGCACTGACCCAAGGTGCCAGCAGGAACAAGCAGTTGCAAGAAAAGGAGATCCCGCCATGTGATCATGAGGACCCACTTTGTATTCCAATCTTTTCAGATAATGGCATTTCTCCTGCGGAAGAAGTCTTCTCTCCTAAACCATCGAATTTTTCAGTTGATCCTCTCAGTTGCTGGTACAGCAGAGCTGGGCTTCAGGTCATCTGCCATCACCAACATAGGTGTCTTCCAGCATATTCTCTGCAATTTTGAGGTAAATTAGAGTCTGGTCCTTAGTCCTTCAGGAGTGTGTGTGTGTGTGTGTGTGTGTGTGTGATGATAAAATATAAGAAAGTCTGGCGTTGCTCTAAGTCCTGCAAGTCTGATTGCTCCATAGTCATGGCAGCACTAGGAGGGAAAACCACAATAGTTTTAGAGTTCCGAGGCCCTGGTTTATAGTTAAATCCTTCAGCCTATGGGCTGTGTGACTTTGGGCAAGTTTTCTAACCTCTCTGAGTCCCATTCTTCTTAAGTGTGCCACAGAGACCATTATCTCTTCCCCTCAGGTGTCGTGGAGGGTTAAAAGCTGATAGTACTTAGGAAAGGATTTGAAAACTGTAAAGTACCATATGCATATGAGGGTTTTAAAAAAATCATACCAATTCCTTTGGATGGTGCTTTGTGGTTTCCCAATGACCTTTTAAGAGAGTGGCCTGAGAGGTGCTGATGGGGACACTTGAAGATAAGTGAGGAGGGTCAAGCTACTTTGGGTGAATCAACCCGTTTGTGAAGCAGCATTATTTACTGAGTGCCCAGTGGACTCAGGTAATGGCCAGGTTCTGGACACATCACAGGTCCACGACCCAGTCCCTCCTCACTGCCAGATGGGCCCAGGACATAGTTAAGATAACACTCTGGTGTGCTAGGTTCAGGTCTGGGGCCTCTGGGGAGGGGGAGTGAGAGCAAAGTCAGTGCAAGCTTTAGGGATCTGGGGCTCTGGGCTGAGTTTGACAGATTTCAAAGAAGAAAGGCCCTTCCAGGTGGAATGTGTGCTATTTGCAAATACAATGCCATGGGAACAGCCAAGGGGATCTGAAAGCCAGTGGCTGCTAGACACCTGCCAGTTTGCATCAGGTGTGGGCAGGGATGAGGCTGAAGTGGGAGAAGCTGGGAGAATGTGCTCAAGGCAGGGTGAATGCTTCAACCTACACATGTTGAGATCCATGGGAGTACTTTGAAACTGTTCCTTTGTTTATTAAAACAATTAACATATGGGGGCTGGGGATATAGCTCAGTTGGTAGAATGCTTGCCTCACATGCACAAGGCCCTGGGTTCGATCCCCAGCACCATAAATAGATACATAAATAAATAACATATGTAGCCAGGTGTAGGGGTGCATGCCTATAATCCAGATACTCAGGAAGATGAGGCAGGAGGATCCCAAGTTCGAGACCAACCTCAGCAGTTTAATGACATCCTAAGCAACTTAGTGAGACCTTGACTCCAAACAAAAAATGAGCTGGGGATGTGGCTCAGAGGTAAAAAATAAATAAAAAACATATGCTTATTAGAGAATACTTTTAAATTACAGAAAATGGGGCAGGGGCATCTCTTATTTTCAAGAACCCATCAACTATTGTCAAATTCAATGCATTATCTAACTATGCATTATATTTACCTACATGCACACACACACACACACACACACACACACACATATATAACAAATTTATATAGATAAATATATATAAATAAAATATATTTTCTATATTATATAAAATTGTAGTTATGATCAAACTGCAGATATTGAGTTCTGCCTTTTCTCACATAACAAATACATATAAGATTTTTCATTATAAACACATACAAGCCTTGGTCTGACGTCAGAGTAACATTCTCTCATGTATAGAGTTCCTGGCTTCTATTTCTCTATTGCCAAATTCTTGGATTATTCTTATACTTTGTTGTGATAAATGTCATTACACCAGCACTCTTGTACATCTCTTTTTCCCACTTTTAGAAGCATTTCCTTAGAATAAGTTATCAAATTTGAATGATGAGGATGAAGCCTTTATAAACACTTTAGATTTTTGGTGCGTTTTGCTACGCTGCTGATATCTAAGTATCTAAGGATATTAACTGTAGAATGATGTGTCAGAGTTTTATTTTATGTATGTTTCTCTGTTAGCAGAAGCCCTGGGGCAGGGAGGTTAGTCAAGAGATGACTGAAGAAATTCAATTGAAAGATTTTGAAACCTAAATGAAACAAAGGCAGTGAGATAAAGATGAGGATCAAGAAGAAATAATAATTCAAATTAGAAGAGACTTAGAGTTGAATGACAGGGTGATGCTATGTGTATAAACATGGTTGAGTTGCCACTGAAAGCAGGGCTGGGAGAGAAATGTGCATATTAGAAAGAAAAAATCGTTTTGAAATTAATGAGCAGAGCTTTTAGATCAAAAAGTAACAATGACTAACCAAACTAACAAAAATAAAATTCAGAGAAAGGAGGAAGGGAAAAGTAAAGATAAGATTATAAATTAATAAGATATAAAAGAAAAATATCAAAGGATAAATAGAACAATTACTTGTTTTCATAAAATAGACAAATTTCTGTTAGGATTAATCAAGAGCAGGAGATGTAGCTCAGTGGTAGAGTGCTTGCCTATCATGTGCAAGGCCCTAGATTTAATCCCCAGCAAAAAAATAAAATAAAAAATAAAAAAAATAAATATGAAAAGTAAAAGTACTATAAAGGAATGAACAATTACAGAGGTAATTAAAAAAAAAAGAAACTTTGTGCCAATAAGTTAGGAAACAGCACATTTGAACAATCTCACAGAAAATTCACATTTCCAAAGCTTACTCAAAAGGACATAAAATCCACAAATTATCCTATAATCATCAAATAAATGGAATCACTGGTTTAAATATTCACACATCACATCCAAAGGAAACTCCAGGCCCAGGGATCTTGTAGGGAAATTTCACCACTCAGGTAATAGCCATTCTGGAAACAGAACAGATTATACTCTGAATCCATTTCATAGGTTAATCTTAATATCAGAACAACAACAATGAAAAGGATGGTACAGAAATGGAAAAAAGTACATGCTAAATTAATCATAGCTACAAAAATCATGAATATGATATTAGAAAATAAAGGGGAGGGAGTTTCAGCCTTTGTTTTTATGTTTTTGTTTTATTCCTTTTGGTTACACATACTATTTATTTTATATAAATTCATTTGACATAATTATAAAAGCATGAATATGATTTGCTTCAATTCAGTCCCCACTCCTTTCTCTGCTCTCCTTCCTCCCCCTGTTCCCTTCTCTCTACTGATCTTTCTGCTTTATACTCACAGATTCTTTTTTTTTTTAATTAGTGCTTTGTGGATGTACATGATGGTGAGATTTGCTGTGGTATGTTTATATATGTACATAGGAAAGTTAGGTCAGCTCCATTCCACTGTTCTTCCCTTCTCCTGTACCTCCTCACTCACCCTCAATCCCCTTCCTCTACTCCACTGATATTTCCTCTATTTTGATGGAATTTCATGCCCCTCTTTTCTTTCCTTTACGTTTTTCCTTAATTTTGAACTAAGATGGAAAGACATTAAGTCTGAATGTAACTTAGAGTGAAGAGGCAGCAAAGGGGGCAGTTAAAACACTAGCAGGAGAAGAAATTGTTGGTAGAACAAGTCCTTAAAGAAGAGGGAGGAGCGTTGGAGATATCACTCCTCTGTGAGATCTATGGTGACCTGTGTGTAGAAGGGGAAGAACAAGAAATTGAGAAGCAAGGAGGGGCAGGAAGTTGAGAGGCAGGGAAGGACAGGAAGTTGTTAAGTGAGGAGGGACAGGAAATTGAGGATATTCAAGTCCTATATTCTGGTTTCTTAAAGAAGGGACAGATCAACTAATTTCTGAGAGTTCTGAGAGTGAGATGGTCTCAGGGATTGGGGAGAGCAAAATCTGACACATTATCTATTTGATATTCAAACAGGTCTAATTCAATATCTCAATGCAATCCTTACTAGAGGTTATGTGACATAGGCAACAACCAAAATTTTAATTATCCTTGTTTCCCCAAACTCAGACATTTAGTATTGTGTACAATGACTTCTAGAAGAGCCAAGCAACCTTGGAATGTGTTATTATTGTTCTAAGGGCTGGAAGTGAAGTGGAGGACTGGAAACTTCTATAGGAAGGATAAAGGGGCCAGCATTAGTGAATATCACAGGTTCATGTCTTTCTAAGTTCTGCAGCTCCCAACACTGAGGATGACATACTGTTTGCTGAAAGACCAATTTCGTGAATAAATATTCCAAGTATTCAGGGTTCTTAGAGTCCTGCACATGTGTATGTTGGGGTACCATACTTGGCTGCCTCATGTGTACCCCTATAAGCCATCCCCAAAAGCATTTGTCCTATCTCTGGGAACATTTGGACAGTGACTGTGCTTATGAGGGTTAGAATTCTGTCAGACTGCTTTTGGCTTAAGAGCAGTGTACATATTTTATGTTGTTTAATTTTGCTTTTGTTTTTTTAAATTGGATGGGTTATTATTAAGTGCCCAGTATGTGTCATGTGTGATACTGGGTTCTGGGGATTGGAGAGGGATGGTCCCTGCATTTGCAGACCTCCTGATAAACTTGTATCCATTGGAGCTCTTTTGCATTTCTCTTCAGTAAGAGGACAGAACCATGGGCACTTGCCTGACTTCAAAATGTTGATTTTCAACCCTATGGGTCACTGTCTGCCTATAGGGACCCCAGTGCAGCGGCAAGAGAATAAGCTCCTGATCAGAAGGAGCAGGCTTTGAAACCAGTCTTTGTCAACCAGAGACTAAGGGTGACTTAGTGTCTCTGTACCTCATTTTCCTCTATAAATGAAGATGCAGGGGTTCCTCTTTATCTGCAGTTTTGCTTTAGATAGTTTCAATTACCCATGGTAAACCCAGGCCCAAAAATATTAAGTGGAAAATTCCATAAATAAAGAATTCATAAGTTTTAAATAATTTTATTAATAGCATATTAGGATAATTATCTCATTTTACTATTAGTTATTATTGTTAATCTATTATGCCTGATTTATAAATTAAACATTTTATATATATATATATATTCTCAGCAATTTCAGGCATCCATGGAATGTCTTGGAATGTATCTCCTTGTGGGTAAAAGGCAACTGCTATAATGGTGTTTTAGGACTTTTATGGCATCTCTTGCCTTGAGCTAATGGTATCATTTGTAAGTGTGAGCTTTTTTTAATGCTCTTGGATGTATTCTTAGAGCTCCATGTATGAACCTTCTATATGCTGGGCCTAATACTGGAATTGTCAGCATTTAAAGATGAAAAATAGTGAAGCTCTCTAAAAGGACGTCAAAATGAAATATAAAGGCACACTATCAATTCTTCCAAAGAGGGAGAGTAATCAGCTCCATTTTTTTTCTATGATTGAAGACAATCTGAATGATAAACCTCATCCTCAGAATCTCTGTGCATTTGACATATGTGTCACTCATAATTCTCTTGTGCTGTCTTTGGTTTGGACTTCAGATTTTATTGATGAGGGTGCTGAAGCTAGTGTTGCATACCCAAGTTCAGTGTGGCTTATTTCATATAATGTAAAACCTTAAAGGCAAAATCTGGCTTCTAATTCCACTCCTACCACTTGCTGGTGGTGAGTGGAACCTGTCACTCAGCTGGCCTATCTTAATCTATTTTCTCATCTGTAAAGTGGGAACTCCATAATTTGCCTTGCAAAATTTAGTGTAGTCAAGATGCATCTAGTGTGTGGTCTCATTGGTTGTGGCCCATGACTGGGCAGACATAGGAGATAGGTATCCTTGGTTGCAATCTAAACTCACATGAAGCACCAGGCAGCATTAGAGAAGGGGAGGAGATGCATGTATTTTTAAGCTTTCCTCCAGTGGTAGGGAGGCATTTCCTACCTTCTAGGTACCAGGAGACCTGTCTGATCATACAGCTAGTAAATCCCATTGGTGATTCCAAGTGAAGAGATAACAAGCCCAGCACCTGTCTGCAAACCCTCTATCACATGCTCTTTGGTTGTAGCATGCATTTGTTTTGCCTTACAGCTCTGGATGAATACTGCAGACAACTTGGAACTTGCCCTCTTTTCTCATCTTGTGGAAATTCTTCAATCACCAAGGTATGCTGGTTTCTGGCAGTTTCAGAGTTAAAACTAACATCTTAATGTCAGGGCAGGATGACTAGTGGGAGTACTAGAAGGCAGGATGATTAGATTCCTTCCCAGCAGATCATGTATGTAGAACAGATCTTTCTCCTCTGACAGGTCTCAGGAGAGGAAATTCTGGGGCCTCAGAAGCTTCTGTAGCCTCAGGACTAGCACCTAACTAGGGTTTAACAAGTGTGGCTAGCAAAGGAAAACACTTTCATTCCTCATTTTGCATCAGCCCATTCTCCCTCTAACTGACATCTTCAAGTCAATTTTTGAATTAGGATTTTTTTTTTTTGGTTGCAAGTGGCAGAAATACAACCCAAACCAAAGGAGGAAGGAAGGGGGAAAAGAGCAAGGAGAGAAGGAAGGGGGAAATAAAAGCAGTTGAAGAAGGAATTCATTGGCTTATATAATAAAAAGGGTAGTTGGAACCTAGGCTGGGTGGAACCCCCATGATTTCATCTGAGCTCTGTCTCCCACTCTGCCTATGCTTCCCTCTGAGCTGGCTTATTTCTGCAGGCCTTCTCTTTGGCAACCAGGTGGCTGCTAGGCAGCTTCATAGAGCATATCTGGTCTCATTGGACCAACTTGGGTCCCATGGCTTGGCTCAGAGCACAGATGGGAAGGAGTTAGAGAAAAGGGGTTAGAAAGAAGTAGTTCCAAAGTTAGAGTTAAAACTAGCATCTATCTGTCTACTGCTCACCAGGGCTTTGACCAGAATAAGGGAGAAGGGAGACACCAAAGCCAGCCTATCAACCCCTCTAATTCCTCATGGCCAGACCACCTCAGTGACCATCAGCACCTTTAGTGTTTTTAATGCATTTTAAAACATCTTTTCTCTTGGACTCATTATTATTGAATAACTATTATAAACCCACTACATTTCATACCCCATTCTTACTGCTGGAAGTTTAGAAAAGAATAAGACACAATTCTGTGGAGAAGGAATATGGAAAGGCAGGCTGCTCCGGCAGTGACAGGAAAAGAAGAGAAAGTAGCTAGAGCTCACAGGTGGAGGGATGCACATTATTCCTGTCCAGCCCGTACGTGTCAATCACACAGAAATGATTCCCCCTGTGTCTTAGGAATGTGGAGCTTGGCAGAATTTAGCATGTTAATATCAAAAAGAAAGTTTAAGAGGAGAAATCCACCAGAATTCACACCCCCGCCCCCCATTTCTCATTTTCTGTACCTACACCTGTTGTTTTCTTAGAATCAAACATTTACCCTGAAAGCTATTTCTTTGGGGGAGTAGAATTTACTGGAAATTGGCTCTGTGATTATCCTAAGGAGGGGGATATGGATACTTGAATTCTGTCTTTCTTGCCTTTGACTCTCTGTGGCATGTTTATCTACTTTGTGGTTTGGGGTGGGCAGGAAGATCACACACCCAGACAGGCTGCGAAGGGCCCTGTGCTCCTGGTTGTTGGGAAGTGCTCCTCAGTCACATTTATGTCTGCTGTCTTTGTTCTGAGTTTTCTGAGGGTAGCATTAGTTTTCCCTGAGGCTTGGAATTTAAAAGTCAATAATTGGGGTTTGTCTTTGAAGGCGGTTTCCAGGGGTGGGAGTGTGCAGTAGGAGGATGGGAGGCACATGCCCCAGCAACTCTGGCACTTGGCAGACACATATTGGATGGGTGTCTGACGGCATTTTGACAAGTTGCCAAGAGAGCATAGGAGTCAGAGGGCCATGGAACAAGCCTAGTTTGGAAAATCTTTTTAGCAGAAACACAGCAAATTTGGTTCATTACAGTAAAAGCTTTTATTGCCTCTCTCCTGGGCTCACCAGGGAAGGACCCAGGAATGCTGAAGTTGCTCACCAGGCACAGCTTATACCTCAACTTGTCTTTCTTTTCAATGAGCCTCACCTTGCCCCTTCCAAGATCCCCACCATCATTGCCATTCTGGACTGTCAGCTGAAGAGCCACTTCAGCATCTGTGATGTGCTCAGGTACCTGGCCAAGCTTCCCCGAGGTGAAGGGCAGGGCCCCGTACTATTTTACAAGGGAATATAGACCCCTCTGTCTCATCATACTCAACTCAATCTCACTTGGAACCTTCTAGAGGTTTCTGTTTGAGGCTGAGAGTTAGGAGAAGAGGAGGGCTTTCTTGATTTAGGGTGAGAGGCAGGTGTCCTCAGCAGGGCTATCTGTCTTCTGCCCCCTGGTGTTCAAATGCCCCTGCTCTGCTCAAGAATTTCCATAAGCACAGCCATCCTTAGCAGCTGATGGCCAATGTCTGCCTCCTGCAGAATTCCCAGAGGATGGTCCCCGCTGGTACCACACTCAGCCTTCTCTTTCCTGCTGCCTATCTGATATATTGATATAGAGGAATCAGGGTTAACATCTCCGAAGAATCCCGACAAATTCTAGAAGTCTTTGGAAATATTGTATTGATCATAGAATATCACAATTCCCCTCAAACCCTCCCTCGGTCCTTGGGTGGATCACTTAGGAAACACTAATGTGAGATTAGGATACATGCACTGAGCCCCTGTTGAGCTTGTCCTTTTTCCCTGTTGCATAAAGGATTGGGCTGTTTATCGTGTACACCCTCAAGCCTTCATCAGTGAATGAGAGGCAGATCTGCGTGGATGGAGCCCAGGAACTTTCCATGCCTGGTGAGAGGACCTTTTCCAGATGTCTTTGTCTGAAGGCAGCAGGATAACCTTCACAACGCCTCCAGAGGCACACATTGTGAGGTCATTTTTCAGAGGGAGGGGCTGAGGGAAAGGAAGGGGAAAGTATCTGCAGCTGGGCAGTGATTACAAAGCAGTGGCTCGGGAGGCCAGAGTTTAATGATTAGGACCACCGAATCAATTCCTATCTTCCTGCCTCAAACCCTGGAGTGGCATCTGAGGGCTTCAGGATAGTTAGGTTCCTATAGACCAAAACATGGGATCCTTGGTGCTGTGGCCTCCCTTCCTGGTTGAATCACCTCCAACCCCAGTGCCCTGATAAATCTCAACTTCAGTGCTTGCAGATCCCAGCATGTGTGGGTGTGGCCTCTGTCCTTGCTTTGGATATGCTTTTTTCCTCCAGAAATGCCACGTCCTGCCCACTCCTCCCTGCAACCTCCCCCACTGGGTGAGCTGTCCCCCAGTCCCAGCAGGCCAGATTAAGCCACCCACCCTGTGCTTCAGAAACCCCTTGGGGTTCTTGAAATGCACAAATTTGTTATTTCTTTCTTTGAGTCCCTCTCTCTCCCTAGATACAGAACAGCAGCCCTGTCTTGTTCCCTTTGCCAGGGTGATGTGACAACTGCTTTGTCCCAGGCCCTCGAGATCTGGGCTATCCCAGATTGGAGCCTCTAACCATATTTATCCATTAAAAAAATTCTGGGAGAGGGTATTGGGAATTGAACTCAGGGGCACTGGACCACTAAGCCACATCCCCAGCCCTGTTTTGTATTTTATTTAGAGACAGGATCTCACGGAGTTGCTTAGCGCTTCACTTTTGCTGAGTCTGGCTTTAAACTCATGATTCTCCTGCCTCAGCCTCCTAAAATGCTGGGATTATAGGCATGTGCCACTGCATCTGGCCCATTTAAATTTAATTTTAAATCAATTAGATTAAATGCAATTAAAAACTCAGTTCCTCACTCTAGCCACATTTCAAGTATTCAGTCATCACACAAGGTCAGTGGTCACTCTATTGGCCAGGGCAAATATCAGACAGTTTAATCATTGTAAAAGATTCTCTGGGACATCTTTACTCAATTTATATAAATTATATTACCTTTTATCCTTAGAATAAGCCTCAAAAATGGGAACTATATTCCCATTTTGCAGAGGAAGAAGCTGAGGCCTAATGAAATTAGGAACTTAATCAGAGATGGGGCCAGCATCCAAATAGAGAGACATCTGATTCTGCTCCTCCAAGCTGTTTCATCAGTCCTATCTCTGTGCATGGTTGTAGTATAATAAGTTATTGGCAGGTAGGGAATGAAGGAATAGATAATGGGCCAAGAGTGGGCTTACTTGTTTCAATTCCCTTTTTCTATGAACTTCATTCTGAAACTTGAATCAAGCACATTAAATATTGTTTACCTGTTCTTTGGATTAACAATAGTGACACTTGAGAAATCAAGTTACTTCTTTCACTGGATCTATGTACCTCTGCTATGGTTCATTTTCTAGTTTTAGTATAACATAGAAGTGCAAAGAAATAGCCTGGAAGTGAATCGAAAGCAGAAATCAAGGGAACAAAGATCATAGTCTTGACCACTTCATTCCCAGTGACTCCCACAATACCAGCACATAGTAGGAGCTCAAGAAATGTTGTAGCTTATGATACACCAAAAAACAGTTCTACTGAAAGATAAATATTATCTTATCATTTTTAGGATTTTTTTTTCTTTTGAGAATAGGCAGCATTAAAGATATCTCTAGTTAAAGGGAACTCTAGGAACATTTCCTGAAATTCTTTATAAGCATTACATTTAAGTTTAGATTTGAATGCCAAAATTTTGAGTCCCATCCGTGCACCAATTCCTGGGTAAACTAAGCATTTGATGAATATGATTGCTTGCTGCAGCAAATATTATGTCTCTTTACATCCGTTTTCTCTCAAATCTGAATTCTCTCTTTTTTTTTTTTTTTTTTGTAGCTGGAAGCCAAACATCTGGAAAGACAATCTGGCTCCGAAACCAGTTGCTGGAGATGCTGCTCAGTGTAATATCTTCCCCCCAACTTCATCTGTCCTCTGAGTAAGTAGCTCCAGGAAGAGCAGTTTGGCAGAAGGTTGCCTCATACAGGGTGCAGTATTAAAACCTTTTCTTAATGAAAAGTTTAGCATCTCTGAGTCTGTTTTCTGCTATGTGTTTTCTGCACTAGTCAGAAAGAAAATTATATTCTCTCCACCCAATAAACCAGACCTTGCCCTGAGATATTCTGATGCAAATGTTCAATGGGCATGAGTAACTAGAAACAGATTTGGTATAATTTCAATAAACTCCTTTTGTCACCATTGCTATCATGTAATTGTTATTGTTTTGGCAGTTGTGACAATTGCCGACTTTGATGTCCTGTACTTGGCAGACAACAGAATGGAGAAATGGTTAGCCTAAATAACATCTATCAAGGAGAAAGCTTGCCAGATTCTTCTGCTATTTACTGTTAGTTGCTTTAGTTTTTTTTTTTCCAACTTGGAAAAAAGAAGTATCTGCCTTCAATTAACTTTCAAAATAATGTGTAATGATAAAGCTGATTCTATTAACTCTCCCCACTGCTGGCCTGCAACCCCGGAGTCGTTCATGCAACACCTATTTGTTAAGTTCCTGCTGTATGCATGACACTCTTCTTGGCTCCCAGGATGCAACATTGAGCAAGTGTGCCCAGTTCCTTGCTCTTCCTCTTAACAGTTTAGTGAGTATGTGTATTTGGGATTGGAGGTGGAGACGTACCCATCTGTAAAACAACCTTGCAAATAGTGGTTAAAAATTTACCAGCCTTTACATTTCTAAAATCAAAACATGATAAAATTGGAAGATGCCTTGGAGAGGAGCTAGTTGGCTCTTTCCTTTTCCATCTTTTTGAAAGGGGATATTGTATAGTTGAGCACCTGGACTTTGGCATTTGGACCTTCTGAGTTGGAATCACAGGGAGATTTTCATAAGGCCTGTGTGCCTTTCTCTGCTCATCTGTATGAGAATAAAAATAGATGGGTATCCCTGAGAACGATACATGAGATACTGTAAATACTGTACAAGCTAACTGTTACCATCACCACCACCATCATCAATACCATCATCCCACCATCACCATCATGATCTTCATCTCTATTGCCTTCATTACCACCACTACCATCATCGTCATCACTGATTAAAATGACCAGAGCACACATCAAGTGCTCTGCCAAAGTCATCCAGTTAGTAAACAACAGGGGCAAACACTTTTCTTCACTCCTAGTCCAGTGCTCACTCCAGTGCATACCAGCCACACCCTCACAAGGCCTCATCTAGCAACTCCTGGTGAGAGCACAACCCAGCTTCTGGTTCCCAGAAGGCCAGTTCTTTGCTGAGTCAATCATCCTTGCTGGAATGACCACTCATTCCTGCAATTTCGTTCCTTCTTGATACCCTCTGCAAGTCAACATTCTCCAGACTCATTATTTCAAAATTAATTTTTTAAAATGATGGGTCATCATGCCTTTTTTGGCCTAAAATGGTAAAGATGTATAAATAATTGGACTTTTCCATTTAGATGAGTTTTGACAGGTGTCTTTTAAAAAGAAGGTAAATAAACATTATGTTTTTTACATGACTATATTGATGGTAATTAAATGATGTGGATGGCTATTTCTACACTGTGTAAGTAGTGAAGTAAAAATATTAAGGGGGCATGTATCTATTGATACGTAGTTACCAATTGCTTTAAACAGAGTTGAATGAATTAGGTCACAGCCATTAGTAGACAAATTCATCAACAGTGCAATAATCTTGCCAACACTTTATTTTACATTCTTTTAAAATGTAATATGCACTTCATCAAGTGATAGTCAAACACTAACCTTTAACTTACCTTTCCTCAAGGACTCATGAGGCTGGACTTTATTTCTCTTTTATAATCATGTCATTTGCTTGTGAACAGAAAGGTTGTATTTACTGACCTCCATGCCCCACCCCCAGGTCAAAGGAAGAGATGTTTCTGAACCTGGGACCCGACTGGTTCCTGCTGCTCCTGCAGGGCCACCTGCATGCCAGTACTACTGTGCTGGCATTGAAGCTGCTGCTGCACTTTTTGTCAAACCCCTCCCTCCGTGGGCGATTCAAAGATGGCCTTCCTGTAGGATCCTGGGTGGAACGAAGCACCGAGGGCATGAACATTGTGATGGGTGAGCATATGGCTGTCTCTAGCAAGAGGGTCATCTCATCCTAGGGTGTGAGTGAGGACCACGCCGACCCTTCTCCAGTTGGGATCTTTGCAGCTCCATGTACTTGATCAGCCCCAGCCTCTTGCTCTTTCTTGCAGGATCTCTCCACAGCCTCATTGCTCTCCAGTCTCTGGTGGCTGTTTTCCTTTTCTTAAAGGCTCCTACTCTGTTTACTCACTGGGAACTTCACACACTGCTTCCTGGCCTCTTCTAGCAGATGTGGATTTAAATGCCACTTCCTCCAGGAGAAGAAGGGTCCCACCTGAATTGGCACCTCTGTTAATTCTCTCTGCTCCTATTATTTTCCTCTATAGTGCTATTTCTATTCTGAAGCGTATATTTATTTAGGTATTCAATTGCTTAATGTCTGCAGGGCCCGCTACACTATAAGCTTCATGAATGTCTGTAATCCTTTGTACTTTTCAGTAATATATCCTTGTTGCTTTATATGAAGTTCCTTGTTTCTTCCTACACAATGAGTGAATGAATGAATGAATGAATGAGCATGTCAACAACAGGAAAAGGAATTATCATTGAGCACTTTCTTGTGCTCATCTATGCTAACATATATTTTAGCAAGTGTTTCTATGGTATGGTGGGCTGCCGGGGCTCCCTTATATGTCTACTCCCACCATGACCAGAGCAGTTGTTCTCAACCTGGATTTTGTGTTTTTTCCACTGGATCAATAGACAACCTGAAGAGCCATCCTTCTGTACCTGACCAGAGCCCCCGCCTGCTTCCTGGGTTCCGTGTCTTGACTGCCTTTCTGGCCCTGCATGTTCATATTCCTGAAGTCTACCTCATTGTGTCCACCTTCTTCCTACAGACGTCACTTACAGAGCTGATGGACTGTCCGAAAGTAGGTTCTTCGATTACCCCTGGGAAGAGGGACACACTTTGTTTTTTGATCCCGCATGGTTAAGGCAATTCCCTAAGACTCTCTATGCTTACCTCCCTCCACTTCTACTAACTAGAGCTGTGTTTGATCTCTTTCCTTCTATAGCGATCCCATACCCCTGGACAGCTTTCAAATACCTGATCATCAGCCCTGTGACTTCCTCAGCCTCTGCCTTCCATCACCTCCACCCCCTCAGCAAATATGAATGACATCAGGCTCTTTTTAAAAAATTTTCTCTTTACAGACACAGGGAAGTTACTTGATGATAGAGCGTCCATGCCTCAGCAACCCATCTCCACCACCTACTTAGTTATGACCTCTTCATCAATTCACCAACTTTTCTCCATGGTTACTGGGAGAGGTTTCCCAAGGCTGCTTTTGGCTTCCTTTAACTTCCCTGGTCTACTCATTCCATACTTTACCTTTCTTATCCATCCTTTCAGTTTCTTCTTTTCTAATGATTCTCTCCTCACAGACTATAGGTATGTTAAATTATCAACCTTTAGCAACCGTTACCCTATTTAACACTTTCCTGTTTCTCCTTGGCCAAGTTTTTCCAAAGAGGAGTTCACACCCACTGTGCACACCATCTCACCATTAATACTCTCACTTGTTCACACCAAGTCCAGATATTACTTGGATTCCATTCCTACAAGACCAAGTTTGAGCTCTAGAGCTAGCATCTTGGATACCTAGCTTGTCTCTCCAACCTAACTCCATCTTACCCTTCTTCATGATGTGACTGTATTGGATCATCACCCCATTAAGACCAGCCGCTTTGTGCTCACCTGACCTGTGTGACCTTACTGATTCTTTTCTCCCTCATCACTTGCCTGGTGGGAGTGTCCTCCCCCAGAACTCAGCTCCGGTGTTACCTTCTACATAGAACCCCAGGTATTTCCTCAGATGGCACCAAATACATGTACCTCTTAGACACAGCTCCAGAAGGATAGATCCCACCATTTTTTTTTAAACTCAGCTTTCTAGGCACCTGACAAATATCAGATTTGTAAATTGTTTCTTGATCTTAAGTAGAATCAACTGAGCTGAATTGAAATAGGGAAAGGACATGGCTTGGCAGAGAAAGTTAAAAATTCACTTCTCTTGCATATACTTATATTTGACAAGATTTAAATCTTTGATATACACTAATAGGGTAGCTCACACTTCAAGATAAAGTTCTGAATATAACTATGCTAAGTTTAGAAAGACCTGAATTTTTATTTCTCTAACAATGTATTATAGGAAACAAACATCTACTAAGTGTCAGGAAATATGATAGATGCTTTACATATTTTATTTTGCTTGATATTTAAACAATCCCATGGGGTAGATAATGTGATTTTCCATTTCATAGAGAAGAAAACTTAACTGCCAAGAGGCCAAATAGATTTCCTGAGCTATTAAAAAGGAAAAGGCAGGGCCTCTTGATTCTAAACTCTAAAGTGTTTCCTCTATACTGTACTTTCCCCTGAATCTTTGAATTCCTCCTATGCTTATATAATTTAATTTGCTAAAAGGTATTAAAATTAATTAAGACATTGAGCACTTATGAAGTCAAACCAAAAGAACTAAGCTTTTGAAGAAATTTTATTTACTTATTTATTATTTATTTATTGGTGCTGGGGATGGAACCCAGCACTTCACATGTACTAGACAAGTGTTTTACCATCGAGCTACACCCCAGCCCCAAAGAACTAAATTGCCACAAGTTGCTAGTGGGTCTTCAGTACCTTCTTGGGGGTGTGTTTCTCTTATTGACCATCAACCGAGCTGGAATTTTCCATATGGGCTATCCACTAAGGCTGCTACTATGCTGTTTTGCTTTTTCCCTTGGGACTTCCTGGGAAATGCTAGCACTGGCTACAAAGCTGGTCCTGTTGGTTTCCACAAGTCTCCTTATGGCCTTTGCTTTCTTCTTAAGGACAGCCTAGATGCCATGCTTCATTGGCTCCTGCAGAATCACCACCAGCAAGAAGTCCTCCGGGATGGACTGTGCACAGAAGGGGCCCTGCTGCTCCTAGAAATGCTGAAAGCCACCATGAGTCAGGTGAGATTCATTATCTACTCCAGAGGTTCTACTGGGAAGGCAAGTTTGGAAAGGTCATCTTGACTCTTCTCAGCAGCTTCCCAGAAATTCTGATGTCTTAGTCCATTCTTTGTTGCTATAATAAAATGCCAGATACCAGATAATTTATAATAAACAGAGATATTTAGCTCGCAGTTTTGGAGGCTGTGAAGTCCAAGAGCATAGCATTGGTATCTTCTTGGCATCTGGTGAGGGCTTTCTTGCTGTATCATAACATGGTGGAGGGCATCATATGGTAAGACAGAGAAAGTGTGTTAGCTCTGGGCCCTCTTCCTCTTCTTATAAAGTCACTAATGCCATAATGTAGGTCCTACCCTTATGACCTCATTTAATTCTAATGACTTCCCAAAGGCCTCACTTCCAAATACCATTAGCATAGGAATTTAAGGACTAAGTTTCCAACACAAACTTTCAGAGGTCATATTAAAACCATAGCATCTGGTAATAAGCAAGATAAAATAGAAGAGGTAAGTTAGATTGCCAAGAGACACTTATTTCTCATTTATTTAAACATTTGGTTTTCTTCCCTGGGAGATTTACTGCCTTTAGTCAAAGGAAAGATTTCTGAAGTGGAAGAGGGGCCTCTCCTTCCAAGTAACTCACCCCTACCAGGACAGTTGGAGTGACCAAGAATGACCTGTGAGGTAAAGACCTGTCTTAGAAAAGGCAGGTGGCTACCAGCTATAGACATGGCAGAGACTTCTGGAGTAGGTAGCCTTTGATTTGGAGATACACTAGACATGGGTGTTTGGTGTTAATTTAGACCCAGAAGCAAGTGTGAGGAGAGAAGAACATGTGGCTGGTGAACAGGAGGAATTAGTAGTCACATCAGTGAGATCTTGCATGAAAGGTTCAACTTTGTTCTGCAGACATCAAGGGCACAATTGGGTGCTTGATTTTGTGAAGAAACTTCATCGCTTTTTGTAAAATGATACACAATTATCTTCTTTAACATTTAAACAAAATAGAAAAACAGAAAATAAAAATCACCTGACATATACCAGATATGACCTCTATGAACTTCAGTGGATCATCCCTCTGGACATTTCTTGAAGGTCACATCCTATCCTTATAGAGGATGAGATCGCAAAAATTCATTTTGCCTTTCTTTCATCCACATTTTTGTGAACATATTTCCATCTCAATAAAGTGGGAAAACATAGGAATCACCTCTATTTATAATAAAAATTTATGTTAATTTTCAAAGTGCTTATTATAAAAAAAAAACCTATAATGGACTTTCCTGAAGTGCAGGATAGTGGGTCAAAGAGCACTTCATGCATTTTCTATTGGATGCACTTCTCAGAAAGATTGCACATATATATGTATTCCACCATTTAATATACATCTCAATATCTTGTATGGAAGTACTTGGGCCCAGCCTCATAGTCTCAACAATATGGGCAAATGGATGATAGTTTCATAGTTAGGTTCTTTTTGCATTTATTTTTAATAAATTTAAAACCATTTTATACATTTATTAACATTATGTATTTCCATGTAAATTGCTGGTTTATTCTTTCATCTTTTGCCAACTTCTCTTTCTTTTTCCTTCTCTCTTGCCCTGTCTGTGGTTATGCTAAGACAGTCTAGATCACATTTTGTACTTTTTGTAAATAGGAATTTTTTAAAAAGGTCTTTTAGCATGTTATTAGATGATTTATGCTTTTTTCTTTTAACCAGTTACCTATGATGAATTACATCAATAGAATTCTTTGAATTCTCATTCAATTACTCTGTTTTTTTTTAATTGTACTTCCTTATTCTGTTTTTGCAAATGTATATTGATGATTCTGTATGCATATTTATAAATGATATTAGGCTGATGATTTCTTTTTGTTTTATCTTTGTGAAGTTTTGATATCAATATTATGCTAGTTTTATATTAAGAATTTGTTTATTTTGTATTCAAGTAGATGTTTTATCTATAATTCATATATTATTTAAATGCTTCTGTGAAACTGGCTGTATCTGAATTTTTTCCCTGATTATTGACTTGTTTAGTCTTTTAAATGTTTTCTTAACCAAGTTTAGTTAATTGATCTTTAAAAATAACTACCCATTTACTCAGTTTGTACAAATGGTATTGTGTTGCTTTCCATTGCTATAACAAACAAGTACCTGAAGTGAGAAAATGGGTTCATTTTGGCTCACAGTTTTAAAGGTTTCAGTTTAGTTGGCCTCATTGCTTTGGGCCTGGGTGGCACATCATGGCAAGAGTGTGTGATGGAGCAAAACTGCCTAATCGATCGCCAAGCTGGGTCAAAGGGGAAGCAGAAGAGCGGAAGTCCCACAATTCCCTTTGAGTTCATACCCCTCATGACCTAAAGACCTCCCGCTAGTCCTCTACCTCTTCAAGTCTCCACCCATCTCCAAATAGCACCAAACTGGAAACCAAGCTTTTGACACACATGGGTTCTTGGAGGACATTCGGGGTCCAAACTGTAGCAGGTCTCTTATAACTCAGTTTTCTATGTGTTATTTCTCTCTTCTTATTCTTAGTTTGAGGGCTCCTCCTACTTTCTCTTTACCACACCCTTCCTGTTCAGGAGCTGGTCTTATGGGTTTAAAGAACTAGATTTTGTATACCTTTATCAGTCTCCTGATTTTTTAAATTTCAATTTCCAAGATTTTTATATTTGGCCTTTCCAGTTTTATTGTTTTCTAAAACTCCTTTGATGACTATTTTCTAATGTGCATGTGGTTAAGCTTTTTTTTTTTTTTCATTTTAATCTATCCTAGTCTTATTTTTGACCTGGTTAGATAATAAGATATGTACTTTTTTCATCTTTGAGAAATGTATTCATTCTATTGTAGGCCTAATGTACGATTAATTTGGGGGTTCCTTAAAATGTCTATTTTCTGTTTATAAGATAAGGAATCTGTCACCTACATAATTAGTTAATGTCATGAAAAATAAAACAATCAAAATTTGTTGCATAAGCTATTCAAAACAAGAAAAATGTGTAATATGCTAAGAGTAGTAAAAATGTAAGACCAAAAATTCACATCATAGCAGTAAGTATAAAAAGTTAAGCTCATATATTATTTAGACTAGATAAAAAACAAGACCCAGCCTTCTTATATGTGTTGGAATGACAAACATATTCAATGAGAATGATGCTACTCACGGATTCAGTACAATGAAGATACCTGTCGTGAAAGTATCTTTTACCAAGAACAGCAGACAAGTATCTAAATATAAAAGGCAAAAACTAGAAGGAGAAGAGAAAAAGACTAGAAACCTAATTGTGGGAATAACTAACTCGAAAAGTTCAGTTTATTTTACTTTTTCTTGGAACTTTATTTTGTTTGATATTACACCCTTGACCAGTGGTAACCACAGATTTGACTGCGTGTCCTTGAACTTGATGTAAATGGAATCAGACAGTACATATTCTTTTGCATCTGGCCTTTTTCACTCATCATTACATTTTGGGATTCACTCATGTTCTTATGTTATCAGTAATTCATTTTTTTCACTGTTGAATAGTATTTTCTTGTGATAATTAATCACAACCATTCTGGCTTGTTTCAGCTTGGAAACATGCTATATACCTATCTTTTGGTGGACATATGTACTCCTTTCTGTTGCAAATATATCCCAGGAGTGAAATTGTGAGTCATCAGTTACACACATGACTTACTTTAGTAAATAATGCCTAATAGTTTTTCAAAGTGGAAAAACCAATTTACATTATCTCCACCTTTTTTCTGGAAGGGTTTTAGTTGCTCCACATCCTTGTCAATTTTTTGCATTGTTAGAGGTTTTGATTTTAGAAATTTTGCGGCATGTTACAGTGTTTTGGAAGAGACAGCGTTGTCTCCATTGTGGAGGTGTAGAAACAGAAGTTATGGAGGTTAATTCATCCAAGCAAGGTCACAGAGCTCAGGCACAGTGGAGGCACATGTGTCCAGCATAAGCATCATGATTCTAGGTCATGTCCACGCCTTGACCTTCAAGGGAGTCTCTGTCACTTGGCAGATCAAATCCAAATTCTTCTTTTGAAAGGGCAAATCCTCCTTATGACCTCACCTTCTAGCTTCTTCTGTATTTACCCTGTGCTAGTCATTGCAAAAATAAGCTGCATCACTGAAATGCCTCATTTGCTCCTCATTATAACTTTCGGAAATAGGCCATAGCACGATCCTTTTTCCGGACTTGGAACTCAAAGCCTAGGGAGATTAGGAAGCTGGTCCAAGGCTATGCTTATTAGTAGGTGGCAAAGGCAGAGTTCCATCCAGATTGACTAACTACAGAGAAAGGTCTCTGAACACCTTTTATTTCTCATATTCACCTATAAATTTAATATTGTGCTGTAAGAACCTATAAGAGATCCAGATGCAGGTGACTTCAGAACTCTTTCTCTCTGCCTCCCTGCCCCAGCCTATCCCAAACCCTCTCTGGATTCTGGACATGTGATTCCAGTCACCCCACATGTCTTGTCTTTTTTCTACAATTAGAATTGAGTTTCCCAGTTTGAGACATGGTCTAGGCACTTGGGAGCTACTAAGCAAACATGGTATTCTAACTTGAGCTTACCAGGCCAGGACTGAGAGTCAGGCTGGAAGGGACGTGAGGAAGCCATGCAAGGGAGGGGCTGGCTCTGAGTAGCCAGACTCAAAGGAAGGGCCTGGTGGCCACTTAGAGTGTTGGTAGGAGTAGGCTAAGTGTCACTCAGTCTGCTTGTCAATGTGGCCATGCAGCAGATGATACTGAGGTTGGGGTTGATCAAATTTGAAAAAAGTTTTCAAATTTCCTGTATCCTATCCATTCAGGACAATAAACTTGGGCAGCAACTGGATACCCTGGTTGGGCTCAGCTGAGTCTCTGGACAGAGTGACTGGGCAATCTGTCAAGGGAGTTGAGCTGTAGAAGGTTACTAGGGCTCAGTCAGGATTCAGGGTGGCGGTTTGGCCATGTTGCCAAGATCAGCAGGGAGAGAGCTCATGATGTGTGGGAAAACTGATGCCTTGGCAGGTGCCTGGGCACCAGCTCAGTACAACATGATCCATTCCAGACCCCCCGGCTGGCAGGAAAGTCAGGGTGAGAGTCTATAGGTGGGAACATCAGCACTGGGTCCTGGGAAGACTGGGTTACCTCTGATGGGCCAGTCCCTTGAGCACTGGGCTAGGGAAGACTGGCAAGTCCCTTGAGCACAGTGTGCCATATCTAATCACTTAGGGATTGTGTGGGAAAGCAGCAAATTTCATACCAATCTCCTGGGTTCAGTTCCTGGCTCTATTTCTTACCCACTATATGACAAGCAATGGAACCTCTCTGGGCCTCTGTGTTTTCTTCTGTAAAACAAGAGTAAACACAGAGACTATCTCAGAGGGTAGAAGAGGAATGGGTGTTAAGCACTGTGTCCACACATAGTAAACCCTTCCCTGGTTATCATGCAGTACCCAGTGCCAACCTGCAGTCTTAGGTGACTTACAAGAGCATGTCTTGTGGAGAGCCTCCATAAGGAAGTTTTCTCCTGAGATTTCCATTCCTCTGGCTGACTCAGGCAGCCCCAGTCATGCTGCCTTACACTGTGTCTCATGGATTGTGTCCTCAGCCCTTGACAGGTTCTGAAGATAGCACCTGGGAACAGACATTCCCAGTCACCGTGCTGCACTTCCTCAGCCTGGTACACCGCACCTACTCCCAGGACCCGGCGTGGCGGGCCCCAGAGTTTCTCCAGACCTTGGCCATAGTCACCTTCCCCTTGGGAACCCAAAAGGTAAGGCGTGCCGCTGCCCTGTACCAGAGAGAGCAGGTGTGAACTTCACCATCCTTCATGGTGAGAAGCTAAATTCCTCCCCATCTCCCAAAGTTAAAATACACTTAAAGCAACTTGACTGGAACATTCAATAAACAACTTGGGTAATTTTCCTTTTCTTGGCTGAGATGTAACTAGAGGTCATTTTCAGCTCTGGGACTCAATCATTTTTTTGAATTGTTAGGAATGAGAAATTTGATGGTAGATCAAGTCCAATTCTATATGGAATATTCACACACTGGTCATAGGAAACAGTGAATCCTTTCCAGGAAGCCTGTTGCCTATGTGCCATTCAGGGGAGGGGTGGTACTTTTGTCCTGTTTGCAGGCCCCTTAGGACATGACTCAGATCCCCTTCCAGGCAGTAGGTTTGTGAAGGACCAGCTTAGATCCAGAAGAACCAGGGAGGATAGAGAACCGACTTGGGTCTTCTGTCTTCTGTGATGAGCAGTTGAAGAAGTAGCTTAGGGAAGATGTGAGTTTAAGATGAACAGGAGGTCCCAGCAAGTCAAGGGGCAGCCAAGTCGAAGGATTTATAATCCCAAATCGGGGGGGCTTATAATCCAGGACAAGCAACTAGGCAAAGTGGCACACACCTGATATTCCTATAACTTTGGGGGCTGAGGCAAATTTGATTCCAGTCTCAGCAACTTAGGAGATGCTGTCTCAAAATAAAAAACACAAAGGTCTGGAGGTGTAGCTCCGTGGGAGAGCACTTGCCTAGTATGTGCTAGGTTCTGGGTTCATTCGTCAGTGTCTGTTGGTCTCTCTATTTCTTTCATACACACACACACACACACACACACACACCCCTACCCATGACAAGCACAGAGCTAGGCATGGAGTGTATGCTCCGTAATCATTTGCTAAATCATAAAATGAATGGGAGAAATGTTCTCTTAGCTAACCTTTCCCAGGGGTGTATCCATGTTGGCACATTGGTCCCAAACCTGGTGCTTCACATAACACTAACAGCAATCAGAAAGAGGAAAGAAGAATATGAGACTCAGAGACAAAGTGGTACTCATAAGTCTCATCTCACAAAATGATTGAGAGAACAAAGTATGTCACAGTTCCTGGGATTGACATGCAACAGAGCTAAGATTTAAATTTTGGTCTCTCACCCCAAAGCCTGAGTTTTTTACATTTAAACCCATGTGATGGGTTTAAAATAAAGTTAAATAACTAAATAAAATTGAAAATACAGTTAGCCCTCTGTATCCATGGGTTCCCCATCAGGGATTCAATTAACCTCAGAGAGAAAATATTTAAAAATTTTTTGGTCTGTATTGAATGTGTATATGTTTTTCCCCACCAATATTCCCTAAATAATAGATTTATAACAGTCACATAGCATTTACATTGCATTAGGCATTATAAATAATCTAGAGATAATTTAAAGTATATGGGAGGTTATGCCTAGGGTATGTGTAAATACTATGCCTTTTTATGTGAGGGACTTGAACATCTGTGGAATTTGCTATACTCAGAGGTTTCTGGAACAAATTCCTCACAGATACTTAGGGACAGCTGTAATTAGACTACACATAAAGACAAGAGGATTTGCAAAAAGATAAAATGGTTTCAAAATGTTTTGATGGATTAATATAAACTCGAGTAACTTACTAGGAAATTAAGAATAAACACAAGGCAGTGATAGACACAGGAAGGCCCTGTGGGCTGAAGCTGTAGGTGGAGGTGGGGGTGGGGGTGGGATCGACACAGGGAAACTCAGGTGGCTCAGACCAGGCAGGGAAGAGGGACAATTTTACAGTCTGTCTCCTGCGATCTCCTTGGCACTTCCTCTGTAGAGGACAAGATGTGGCATCTCAGTCCTGATGCCCATCTCAGCCCCTACCCCCAAGGAACAAGCTTGATGTTACTGAGTCGAGGCTCCAGTTGAGCACACAGCGCACACCCTGGCATAGGACTGACCCAAAAGTCACCTCTGCAGCCAGCAAACACCCTAGTGGGCTGGTTGGGCCCTGACTTGGGGTTCCTAGCTCCAATTCCAAGGTGCTTCTCCCTCATGACACTCTCTTGCCTTGTCCCAGCTCCAAGTCAGCTCGCTAGGCCTTTGTTGCACAGAAAGCATTGCAGACCCTCCCCACACAGAAGGCTGGCAGCCAAAAGCCTTCGATTTGCTATGAATTTATATGGCATCTTTCCAGTTGAGGCCGCATGGAGCTAATTAATGCAGTCGCCACCTCCCTAGGTGCCATTAAATTCGTTTTATGGCTTAATTAAGAACGGCGGCATTAATTTTATGAATGAGCAAAGGGAGGTGCCAACAGATGAATGCGCATGAAAAGTTCATGGGCCGGGAGTCAGGAGTCCCTGGCCGCGTGTCCTTGGGTGTGTCATTCGGCCTCCCTGCATCTCCAGGTCCTCCTGGACTATCTGGGGTAATGACCCTTGTCTCCTCTATCCCCTGTTTTTATAAACCTCAAATGAGGAAGTGAATGCTGAAGTGCTTCAGGGATTCAGGGAAAGAACTCTACAGTTTTGCTTCTCCATCTTTCCTACCTGAAGGTCCTGTCTGTCAACATGAGCAGGGACTGGGCAGGAGGAAAAGGTGGGGACACCACCACAAGGTGGAAGCCAATGTCCACTGACCCCCTACCAAGCTGCCAGGCATTGCTGCATCTATTATTCTCTCATTTCCTTTCCACAAATCCTCTGTGAGGGTGGTTTTTATGATTGCTATTTAACAGATAGGCAGCTGGCTTGGAGGAGTGAAGCCACTTGCCCCAACAGATTTTGGATTTCGTTGCAGAGCACTGCAGTTCTCTCTGACTTGGTGGCTCAGTTTTTTTTTTTTTTTTTTTGCAAAATATCAACCTATCTCAGTCAGAGTCTCAGACCACAGTGGTAACTGTGGCCATAGGCAAGAAGGCTCTGGGAAAATCATACTTTGGCAGAGCCTCAGTTTCCACCCATGTCAATGGGTATGATGATAATTCTGCGTGTTCCCATCAGAGACAGATGTGAAAGAGCTTCCAGGCCACACATGTTAGGGTTCTCTTGTCTTTGAGGGGCCTGCAGCTGAGTCCACCCGGAACACCAGCAGTCCTGGGACTGTCTCTGAAGGTGACAGCCCCAAGGAAGGTCTCCAGGCTCCTGTCAAGTCACATCCTGCCCGGAGGCAGCTGAGAGACTTCACTCAGATCCTCTTGAGGGAGCTCCTGCTTGGAACCCCCAGCCCCAAGCAGTGGCTGCCACTGGAGGTGCTTCTGGAGGTGGGTTGGAAAGGGCATTTATTGCTGGGCTGTCTTTTATGGGAGTGGGTTTGGGAGCCAAAGGGCATTGCAAGGGCAAGGGATGGCCAGGCCTGAAGATGCTGGCTGGCCAGTGGTGGAGTCACCGCCTCATGATCTGGGGGGATGTTTATGAACTTCAGGCCCTGGCAGAGTGCCAGGTAAATAGAAGAATAAGGGCAGGGTCCTTGGAAACTGAGCCTGAGGTAAGGGTGTTATAGAAATTATATATTGTAGGGACTGCTGTCAGGAGGAGAGAGGGGAGCAGAGGGAAGGGGAAGATGTTCTCTTAGAGGTGGTTTCCACTGGAGCCTGGTCTCAAGGGGGTGCTGGTACACTCTGTGTCCCATAGTCAGCCTCATCTTGGGCACCTGCCAGGTGACCTTTGACTGTGGACTCCCCCACTTATTCACCCCTGGAAGTAGGTCTTGCCTACTAGATAAGGCAGCTCAGTGAGCAGAAAGCAATGCCTTGGAGGAGGCCTAGTTGTGAGTGGTCAGCTGGGTACTATTGCACCTGCTGGGCAAGGGGTTAAGGGGACATTATGGCTATGCGACTGCTTTCTCAGTCCCAGGCTGTGCTTCCAGGCTTGTCCAGACAATGCCACCAGCCAACAGAAGCGTGACTTCCAGTCTGAGGTCCTTCTTTCTACCATGGAAATATTCCACATCATGAGTGGAGGCAACATGGCACTCAGAGGTGAGTGGATGACTTGGTCCTTCCTGTTTCTGGCATTCAGCTGCTGATGGCTAATCAGGAAAGCTAGTATTCATGCTTACTCCTATTCTGACTATGGGGTACCTCATCCTCCATCTGGGCGTATCCTCCATGTATCTGCAACAAAAGCTCATTGACCCCTGCCCAGTGAGGGATGAGATGCTTTCTGCTTTCCATGACATCCCTGCTATCACTGTGCCACTTGGAGACAAAAGGTCTTCCTGTCCTCTGGGTTAAAATTGACTTTTCTTTAGCTTCAGTACAAATGTGACCCCTTCCCATAAGAGAAGTCCAAACGGCAGGGATTCCACAGTCTTCTGCTCAGCATCTTGTGCTGTGCACCTATGTCTGGGTACTGAATAGGTACTTGACAAATGTTTCTTGAACAAATGAAGCTGGATTAAGATGCTGCCTTTGCTCTTCAGAATTTGAGCTGGAGACTTCATCAAAAAACAGTTCCAGGGCAGCTGCCCCTTCTCAGGGAGCTTAAACAAACATTCTTTCTGTGGTTTTTGAGACACAGAAATCCCTAGCTACATGACTTATCTCCTAGACTCTGTCTTGCCACAACATGAAAACCCTAGCTTTCTGGTCTTTCTCCTGGAATGCTTGATGTGTGAGAGAAGCAGAGCAGTGAATTCAGTGTGGTTGGGAAGCCCCTGTGGGTCCTGGCTGTGTCCATGGACAGCAGTGAGACCCAGGGCAAAGGCCTGGATCTGTGAGTCTCTGAGTGAGGATGACAACTGTAGCTGATTCACAGGGTGTTTCTAGAGATTAGCTGAGATCACCACACACTCATCCAAGCACAGTGCTTGTAAGTGTGAGCACAAATGCACGATCAGCTTTATGGCTGTATCTTCTTCCAGTGCAACAGCAAGAACTCAGGTCAGCACAATGCCTTCTCATTTGCATTAGGCATTAAATTCTCCTCCATCCTTATTCTGAAGAGTCACTGGAAGAAATGCTTCCTCTTGCCTTTCTCACAGCTTGGTTTCTATCACTGGCCAGATTAATCAAGATCAATTTACTTTGTGGGGGTGTTCAATAAAAGACTCCACCTTTGGAACAATGGGAATCAGAGATGAGTAAGACATGGCTGGTTATGAGGGGGGGCCGAGATTGTTGTGGAGAGAAGCATATTTAGACTCTCATCTTGGTCTATCTTTACTCCACTCAGGCAGTAAAGAGCCTCAGCCAAACATAGAAGCTGCTGCCGCTCCTTCCCTATCAAACATCTCCTACTTCACCCAGAAGCTGGTGGAGAAGCTGTATGGTGGGATCTTCTCAGCAGACCCCAGACATATTCTTCTCTTCATCACAGAGCACATCATGGTGGTAAGAACCTGGGATGGCTAGGGTAACAAGACACCTCTTTGTGACTGACCAGGAGTCTGTGTGACATACCTGGTCATTGCTCCTTTGGTCTAGCTGAAATTTTGTCCTTTGCTGAAACAGAATCTGAGCTGGGTGGGAGGAAGAAAGCAGTCCTTTAAGACCCAGGAAATTTCTGGTGGCTATTGAGTGCCCTGCAGGGCTTACCTGCAGGACCCCTGGAGATACTCCTCACCCTCAGCTCCCTGCAAGGCACCTGACCTCGGTCCCTCTCAGACTCTACTTCCTTCCACTTGAGTTTTTACCATGATTGTTGGTTTAACCTTAAGTATTGTTATTTCTTATGAGCAATGAACAGGCCAAAAAGGTCTTCGACCTAAAGGGCCTATTTTCTTTTCTTTTTTTAAATTGGTTCTTTTTAGTTCTACATGACCCCAGAATTCATTTTAATATAATTATGCAAGCATGGACTATATCTTATTCTAGTTAGAGTCCCATTCTTATGGATATACATGGTGGTGGGATTCACTGGGTTGTTTTCATCCATGTGCTTGGGAAACTAGGTCAGATTCCTCCTGCTGTCGTTCCTTTGCTTATCCCCCTTCTTTTCCCTCCATTCCCCCATTGTCTAATCTACTGCCCTTCTGTTCTTCCCCTCACCCCCATATTGTGAGTTAGCTTCCACTTATCACAGAAAACATTCCACCTTTGTTTTGGGGGGACTTGCTTACTTCATTTAGCATGAGAGTCTCCAGATCCATAATATCTACTTCCATCTATTAATCTTTCTGCCCTCCTGAAATCAAGGCAGGACTCCATTTTTACCAAGTCCTGTTATTCTTGTTCATAGCCACACAAGCAAATGCATGCCTACAGAGCCATCCTTAGATATACACAGGTTCACAGAGAAAATTATAACCCCAAACTCCTAGAGTTGCCTTTCTCACAGCTTGGTTTTAGATCCCTGCCTCCCACTGCATGCTGGGGACCTTTGCTTACAAGCTGCTGTGAGCTCTTTACTTGAACTCATGCAATGAGTTGCTCGTTATCAAAGTTGTCCTGCCTGTAGGATGTCTGTGACTCTTGGAAAGGACCTTCTCTTATCACACTAGAACTGCCACCCACAGATCCCAGGACTGGGTCTCAGCACAATGCTGTTCTGGGTGATGTATAGGTTGAAACCAACCTGAAAATAATATATTGAGAGGTTTTTTCACGAATGACTCCAAGAAGGGAGAAAGAGTTTCTTGTCAGCTCCGGGAAGATTAAAATCAGATCCTTGGGAAGTTGTGTTGAGAATGAAAAGAGTTTCTGGTGGTCAAAGAAATTCTCAGAACCAATTCCGAAGAGCATGTACCTGCCAGGACTGGTGTGCATTTAGGTGGTACCAGGCACCAGGACCTCGATTCTCCCCAGCCCTTAACCTCAGTTTGAGAGGTGCAGGAGGAGCAGGAGAGAAGAGGGATGAAGACTTGACTCCCAGATTAAAACAGGTTGAAATCAAACTGAATTACATGGGGGTAGAAACACCTGCACTACTTAAAAATTCCAAGGGAGCAACCTTTGGCTAACAAGTGACTTTCTAATAGACTAGAAACTTTGCATGTGATTTGTGATCTGTGAACTGTTTTCACCGAAGCCCAATAGGTATGAACTAATCAGTGTTGAGGCTGCTAATAACTTGAATCTAATGTATGAAATATGATATGTCAAGAGCTTTGTAATGTTTTGAACAACCAATAAAAAAAAAAGAACTGTCTCCCCCTCTAAATTTCTCATAAACTAAAATACATTGGACTCCATTCCCTTTAGACGATATCGTGATTAAGGGCATGGCTCAAGTGTCCAGTGTTTCTTTGATCCTTGTCCTTCCTGACCACCTAACCTCTCTGGCCTTGACTTCTTATCCCTAACGTGGGGTAATCTTAGTATCTACTTTATGGTGTTAAGACATTTACATGAAGCAATGTATTTAAATTTATTCAAATCAATGGAAACAAAACTTAGCATCACCAGGAATATTGTAAATAATCTATACATGAAAATAATTATTAATACAATTAGATATTACTAATAGCATATTCACATAAACTGAATGTCAACTGTGTTACCAGTATTTCAGAAGTCTTTGGCCACCAAATCTATTTTCCATAATATGACTGTAGTAAATTTTAAACTTTTTAATTACACAAGTTCTTACCCAAATTCTGAATTGCCCTTATTTATCGTTTTATTAAACAGAATCTCAAACTAGAAGAAATTAGCACTATTTGAATTTAAGATCATGTCATTTTTTTGATCATATTATTTTCATGGTACACTGGATCAGTATCTAAAATTGCAAAGTGTGCAGAAGTGTATTTATATGTGTCTTATTTTTATGACTCAGGTCATCGAGAATACCTCTTCTCAAAGAGAGACTGTCATCAGTGCTTTATACAGCAGTTTGAACAAAGTCATTCTATATTGCCTCTCCAAGCCCCAGCAGTCCCTGTCTGAGTGCCTCAGCCTTCTCAGCATCCTGGGCTTTCTACAGGAGCACTGGGACATTATCTTTGCCACCTATAATTCCAACGTCAGCTTCCTCCTGTGTCTCATGCATTGCCTTTTGCTGCTCAATGAAAGAAGGTAGGAGCTGCCTGCTTATTTCCTTGACTGCTGGTGTTCAGAATAGAAAAAAAAGAAGACTGAGAAGGAACTAGATTGAGGTCAATATAAGTGATATAAACTTTTTGCTTATCCAGTTGTCTAAATTATGTGCAGCATTTGATAGTATGGTAAATAATCCTCATATTCATATGATTGAGCAACTAGAAACATCCTGCAATAATAATTAATCCTATAATTCTACACTGTAAGATACTTTATTGATTAATTTTTTTTCTTGTACCAGGGATTGAACCTAGAGGCATTTAACCACTGAGCTACATCCCCAGCGCTTTTAAAAATATATTTTATTTAGAGACAGGGAAGAGAGCACTGTACCATGTTATACTTTGCTCTTGTCCTTTTTATTGCTTAAATTTATCCCAGTACAAAGAGACGGGGTTTTGTTAAGTTGCTTAGGGCCTCACCAAGTTGCTAAGGATGGCTTTGTACTCAAAATCCTCCTGCCTCAGCATCCCGAGTCACTGGGATTATAGGCATGTGCCACCATGCCCAGCTTGATTTAATTTTTTGAGGCAGGAAATGCTAACATTAAATGTACACACTGATTCTTTTGATACAGACAGATTTTTAGAAACATTAACATTTGATAAAGGCAATTCAAATATGGGAAAAAATCATATAATACACTGTATTGTGCAAGCCAGGAATAATTTGTCTTGCAGACATACACAGACACAGACACACACCCACACACAAAAACAAACAAACAACAACAACAAAACAAAAACATATGTTCAGTCTATATCATATGAAACCATCTCCTTGGCATCATGTGGCTTACAGATATAATCTCTTATTAAGAGGACCATGGTTGAGTGTAGGGAAGAGAGGATTGTATCATGTTACACTTTGCTCTTGTCCTTTTTATTGCTTAAATTTATCCCAGTACAAATTACAAGTTTGATCACTTAAATAAAAATTCCCCAAATCCTGTACACATGACCACTGGACACCACAAAACACTGAAGCTGACCTGTCTTAAAGCTCTCTGGGAATCACTGGGGAGTCCTCCTAGACTAGAGGAGGCACTTGTCCTTTTATTGGTCTGAAATGAAAAAAGATATTTTCAGTGTATATTTAAATGTGGGGAGGTTTTCTTTCTTTCTTCACATTTCCAGAGTTAAGCCCTAGCCATATTGAAAGCACAGGTGAAAAGAGCAGAATTCCTATTGGATTTGTGTGCTCAAAATGACATCCTCCTCAGAGACTTCTATGTAGCAAAATGAACTTCAACATCCCCAAATTAATTTATTGTAGAAATTTCATGAATTGGGCATTTTCATATGTTGGCATTTTTTTATTCCCATGTTTATTATTTTAGGTTCAATTTATAAACATTTGTTTATTCAGTCCAGGAGGCTGAGAGGGGCTCTGAAATGAGGGCACATAGACATTCACGTGATAGGGACTACCAGATTCCTGGGGAACTGAATACATAACCACTGTGCCCCCACTTAGAACTGACTACATCATGTGTGGAAGCCTGGCAAAATTAAAATGTAGGGACCACATTTAAAATTTACCAAGAACTTAAAGATGGTGATAGCAGAGTCCAAGTATGGGGCCCTTCCAAGTTCAGGGCCATGTGAGACTACATTCAAAGCAGAACAAAATCAATGCCAAACAAAGGAAAATTCAATACATTGGAAGTACACAAGAAATGATCAATTCTGATTACAAAGAACCAGAAGAGGGTTCAGGGGCCTGCTGGGACCATGAGTAGCGCTTCTCAAGATAGACTTCATATGAAGATAAGGTGTTTTCCTATTATCCAGAAAACCGTTGTGCAATATCTGCTATGGAAATTATTATGCATTTTCTTTAACTTGATTTAACACATTTTCCATACTGATATATACTGGGTTTGAAGGATGGTTACTTATAATAGAGAACCATGGAACAGTCTCAAATTTGAGTTTATAGTAAAAACAACAATAACAAAAAAACAAACAAACAAAACAAACCTCTTGTCTATTAGTTATCCAGAAGGATTTGGATTGGAACCCAAGCCTAGAATGACTCCTTATCATCAAGTCTTTCTTTCCCCAAATGAAGAAGTAAAAGAAAAAACAGAGGAAGACTTCCCAAGTTTGAGTGATGGTATGTCTTATTTAGTGTTTACTTTTTGTATAGGGGGATTGTATAGGGGGATGGATAGTTGTATCTGCAGAGTTGCATCCTTCAGTCTGTCTTTCCAAAGTTAAGAAAGCAAATGCTATTAAGGAAAATTTCAAAGATCAGAAGAGGACTTAGGAAATCCCAGAGTGAGGAAGTAGCTCAACAAGTTTACATGATAGAAAATAACACAGGAATGATTGTTGTATCTTAGAAATGAAATGAAAAGGGATAGATGGGTGGATGGGTGGATGGATGGATGGATGGGTGGATGGGTGGGTGGATGGGTGTATGGATGGATGGATGGATGGATGAGTAGAAAACTCTGTAGGACTTGGTTCCTCTATAAGCTTGGCCTACTTGCTTAAATCCCTGGGCATCTCACTGTAAGTTGAAACTGGCAGACCATCTCACCTATCTCAAGCCTTTATGCCTAGGGATAACTTAGCTTTGTTCCTTAGAAAATGGGGAAGGAGTTAATAAATTCATTACTATCTATAAGACTTTGGGCTTGATAAATTTTGTTCTTGGATTTACTAATGTCAACCCAAGTTAAAGGCATTGTAAATTTATATATAACAAATGTATGTTTATCTATCTATCTATATATATATCTATTTTACACACACACACACACACACACACAGCAGGCAGTTCCATGTGTTTGAAAGATTGCACACTCTATCTCTTGATCCAGGAAGTAGAAGCTTTTGTCACTTTGATTTGTGACTGTGCCACTTTGTGATATCTTGTGATATAAAATCTTATGCACAAGTACCTCTGTATTCTGGTCACACAGGTGCCCAAAGAAAGTGATCAAAAATCTTGTGACTTTAAAGTTTATACAGACACAGTTTTAATGACAGCATGAATGTATGCACTTTGGTACTTGGATGGTAGAGCTGGACTGGGTAACATCCATTTCTCGATGTTAAGATAAAATAGATTATAGAAGGTTAGAACCAGAGAGGGGCCCATTGATTCAAGATTAGGAAATTTAGGCACAGTTTGGGGACTGTAGATGCGGGTTCAGCAGGCAGAGTTGGCTTAGTATCTGAGCAAACCTAGGGAATGAGGTGGGTGGGTTCTGGGAAGTATCATCAAATACTAGGAAAAAAGGATTGGATTAGGTCCTGAGCCTCTGGTCACAATCTAGAGCTTGAAATCCATTCCTCAGGCCAAAACGTATGGGGAGGTTGGAAGAAGCTGTTTAGGGGGAGCTGGCTTTTTACATAGGGTCACACAGGGCATCTCTCTGGTATCCAATGGAATTGGCAGGGGATCAGGGGAAGAGGTTCCCTCCCATCAATCACTCTCTTTCCAGACCTGGACACATCAGGCAGGTGTGACTTGTTAAGAAGTTAGACACAGGGAAAGGCCATCTTTTGGGGATGTTGGCAGTATTGTGTCAGCCCTGTGGCTCTACAAGCTGATTACTTCTGGCTGGAGTTTTCAAAGCTGGGGGTGATATGCAAGACATTAAGCAAGAAGTATGTAGGTAAACGCTTCCATGATATGCCATCTTTTCGCCCTCTCTGGGAGTGAGGCTGTACTGATTGTGCCATGTGCTCTCTCTGCTAGTCCAGCACAATATCCAGAAGACAGTGCAGACTCTCTGGCAGCAACTTGTGGCTCAGAGGCGGCAGGCACTGGAGGACACCTTCAAGATCGATCTCTCTGTGAAACCTGGAGAGAGTGAAGTGAAGATTGAAGAGGTCACCCCACTCTGGGAGGAAACGTTGCTCAAATCCTGGCAGCATTACCTAGGTCTCTCTCCATTCGGCTCCAGGGGATGGGAACTTCTGGGTTTTATAAAGCCAGATTCCTCTGAGGTTCCACTCGGGATCCAGAGCCTTTTCTACTCAAACCCTCTATCTTATGCCTTTGGTTGGGGTTTATATCCTTGAAATTTCATGTATCTTTCTCACAGAGAGTGAATGCTGCTTTCATTTTGGATGAAAGAAAGGTTACAAGTACCAACCAAACAAGTAGATCATAGTCTCTCCAAGGAATGGGCACTGATTGGGTCAAGGCTCAGGGCCCTGGAGTTCTAGATCCCGCCCTGATGTTCCCCTGCCAACTTGGAAACCTTGCACCAAATTATGCAACAACAGTGAGCCTTGGGTTCCTAGAGTCCTGACATTTAAAAAAGTGAATGTCTTCAACCCCAAAATATTAATATGATAGAGCTCAACACTTTTACCTGCATATTAGTTAATGCAGCTGCAAGAATAAGGTCTTAATTTTTTTAAAACTTTTTTTTTAGTTATAGATGGCACAATATCTTTATTTTATTTATTTATTTTTATGTGGTGCTGAGGATAGAACCCAGTGCCTCATGTGTGCAAGGCAAGTGCTCTACCACTGAGCTATAGTCCCAGCCCATTAATTTTGTTTCTAAGGAGGTCCTTGCTCTCAAATTATGGCTCCTATCCTTATTTTAAGTATTTTAGCATTATAAAATTCAGAGTGATTCAAGACTTTATTTTTTTTCCGTCTAAGTGCCCTGGACCATCCAGAGGTATGGAAACTTTATTTAACTAGCTTTTCAAGTTAGTCCAGGCAAATATGTATGTACATATCTGCCTTAGTCTATTTGTACTGCTTAAAGAAAATAATCACAAAATAGATAATTTATAAATAATAGTTATTCGCTCACAATCCTGAATGCTAGGGAGTCCAAGTTACAGGCACCATAAGATTCATTGTCTGGTAAAGGCTCTTTCTGCTTTCAAAGTAGCACCTTGTTGCTACATCCTCTGGAGGGAAGGGACACTATATCCTCATATGGTGAAAGGGTTGAAAGAACAAAAGGGCCCAGACTACTTTCCTCCAGTCCTTTTATAAGGCACTATAGATTCAGGAGGGCATGGCCCTCATGACTTCATCACCTCCTAAAACAATATACTTCTTAATACAGCCACAGTGGGAATTAAGTATCCACATCAATTTTGGAGGGAATATATTTAAACCATAGCAATAATTATGTACTTACATATACAAGTTGAAGCCAAAATGTCAGATTGCACTTTAGGGAAAAGTATGATAAAATTGGATACATATACCCATGCAAATACAATGGAATAAAAAGGCAAGATGGACCTTTAACTTACAAATGGCTCTCTTTTGGCCAACAACCAATATTGAGCAGTTTCTTTGTTCTAGGTGCTATATACACATAATTTTGTGTAATCTTCATGATACCCCCATGAGTTTAGATATGATTTATTCCCATTTTACAGGATGAGAAAACTGAGGCAAGGCAACATTAGCTAACTTGTCCAATATCTCACTAAGTATCAGAAAGTCATGGAGCTAGAAGTTTAAGCTAGGTCTGGTGACCCCAAAGTCCACACTGTGTTTCTTAGCCAAGGGAGTACCAGAATATGTCAGTGTGAGCCACAGCCTGGGCCGTTTCCCTTATTGGATTTAGGCACACTATGCTTGTATCCCCTGGCTGGCCCTTTGAAAGACAAGCCAGCTGTCAAAATAGTGTATGTTCTCCTTTCAACTTCAACTCTAATGTTCTTTGCTTCTCTGTCTCCAGCATCTGAGAAGAAGTCACTGGCCAGTCGCTCGAGTGTCACACACCAAAGCAAAGTTGCTTCATGGAGTGAGAGCCTGTCCTCAGCCATGAGGCTGATGCCTGGGCGGCAGGCCAGGGACCCTGAGTGCAAGGCCGAGGTGAGCCCACACTCCTTTTCCTTAGAGATTGTCAGGCATTGTCTTTAAGCCTCACGAGTCTCTTTTCTGTTGTCTATCACTGGACGTGATCTAATGCCATGTTCTCTGAGTGCCTGAGGGTGTGTGTGTGGTTCCCAGTTGAGGCTACATGCAGTGAAGCCGGGTGGTAAGCAGGTTTTAATGTCAAGTGAATGTGGGCTCCCTTTTGGTGCCAGGAACAGGTGTTCCTTACGGGATTGAAAACTAAGCCCGTTCTTCTTCCCATTCTCTTTGGAGTTAACGTGTGTTCAGAGGGAACTAGTCGATGCTCAGCAGGACCAGGGTGTGTAAGCACATCTAGGGGGACTAAACCTGACTGTCTAGGTGGCTCCATTTCTAGGAGACGCAGTGATGGGCCTGCTTGACTGTGTGGGGCAGAGTCATTGAGGTTTTCCTAATCTGCTTTTTGAAAGCCATGTAACAAAATCATTCCCAAACTCAGTGACTCCAAAGAATTTGGAGCACAGTAAGAGAATAGGGTCTCTGCTCCATGATGTCTACAAATCAGCTGGAATCTGAATTAGTCAGTTTTTCAACACTGTGACCAAAATACTGAGCAAGAACAAATTAAAGGATGAAAAGTTTATTTGAGCTTACAGTTTCAGAGGTTCAGTCCACAATTGGCCAATTCTGTTGTTCTGTACACCAAGGAAGAGAGGTGTGGCAGGAAAATGGTACAAAAGCTTATCACCTTATACTAACCAGGACACAGAGAGAGAGGGGGGGAGGGAGGGGGTAGGGGAGAGAGAGAGAGAGAGAGAGAGAGAGAGAGAGAGAGAGGAGACAGGGACAAAAATATATAATCCCTAAGGCATCTCTGCAGTGACCCACTTCCTCTAGCCATGCCCCACCTGCCTATAGTTACCCCTCAGTAATCCATTCAAATTATTAATACATCAAATGCATTAACCCACTGATTAGGTCCTAGCTTTCATTATCTAATCTAATTTTACGTCTTACATTAACATAGGAGCTTTGGGTGGGGGGGACACCTTATATCCAAACCACAATAGGATCATCAAGAACCCAAATACTTAGACACCTGGTGTTTGCTGCTGTCTTTAAGTTGACACTTTAGCTGGGACTTTGGCTGGAACACCTACACATAGCCTCTCCATATGAACTGGGCTTTCTTACAACATGATGGCAGAATTTCCAGAGGTAGTGATGAAAGGGTAGTGGGGGAGGAACGAATGAGAACACACACCAGGCCAAAGCCACACTGCTTTTCATGACCTCTCTTCAGATATCACATTGTTGAGACAGGCAGAGTTCTGCTCAGGTTCCAGGGAAGAGAACAGGACTCCACCTCCCATATAGGAGTGGCAAATTTCTACATGAACATGTGAGCTTGGAGGTACTGCTGGGGCTCTTTGGAAAGCACAATCAGACTTGTTTTCCCCAATGCTGGGGTCATGGACTTATCTTTAGAGGCAGACTTGTTGCTGCTGGATAAGATCTTAGGGTCAGGAGACTCTGGAACAAATTCCTTAATTTCCCTGAGTCTTTATCTCCTTATCTCTACAATGGAGCACATCACTATAGGAAGAGGAAAGGGCCCCCCAGGGAGATGCAGCAGATAGCTGACATAGTCTACCTCTCAGCCTGTGCAACTTGGGAAATGAGGTGAAGCCCAAGCTCTACCACTCAGAATGGGCACTGGTCAGTGACTGGGAGACACAGCCAACAGATGAGTAGAAGGGAGGAGGAAAGGGCTGCCTGCAGCTGCCCACGAAGCTGGGGAAGGAGGCTTTCTTCCTACCAAAACCTAGGAATCATAGTCTCCCGGGGAACAAGGAGAAAGAACCTAAACATGGAAGGGAAGACCAGAAATGAGCTTGACTGGGCTGCCCTGCCACCTGGTGCTGAGAAGTGAGGAGAAAGCCTGCTCTCATCCAGGCTGCGTCCTGAGGGGCACTGGTGTTTTGAACACACTTCTCATTCATCTGTTTAACAAATATTTATGTTGAGTACTCACTTTATGCCCTGTTTTAAACACTAAGGTTACCTTGGAGAACAAAACTGATATATTCTCTGCATTTATGGACCTGGATTCTAGGGAGTGAAGGTAGATGATAAGTAGATAGATAAATTTGTAAATGTTGGAGGTGTGGCTTGCAATCAGGAAAAATTTAGCAGCATAAAGGGAAGAAGGCAGAGAGAGAGGTGCCCAGATATTTAGATGGAGGAGGTTCGCAAAATTGTTTCTAACAAGGGGTTATTGGAGATTTGAGAAAGAACATGATCCAAGTGAGGCTCAAGAAGAGAACAGGTCAGGCTGAGAGGACATTACATCATGGCACTGAGGCAGGCACATACTGGGTGTCCCAGGGCAGCAAAGGCTTGTGTGGCTGCACTGAGATGGATAGAGGCATCTGCGGTCACCGCAGCTTCCAGGCAGCCATGGAGAATGTCTCCCTGAGCTTTTAGCACCAGGAAGAACTGTGTGCTTCCAGCAACTCAGTGGAAGAAATTTTGTAACTGATTGTGTTTTTCTCTTGGATCTGGAATATGGATACTCAAAAGCTTAAAGAGATAAGCATGGTCCGGCTTTTGGAACTGCACCCATGTTATGGGATAAATTTCTGTAACACACACACACACACACACACACTCACACACACAATTTGTTTGACACCTCCCTTCCCCTTGACCTTCACTTTCTCTTTCATTTGATTTATATATCCTTTCAACACCTTAAAATATTTTGTGCAGTTTTAAAGACAAATTAATTTTGGAACAAAGGGTACTATATTTTAATTTTAAAAAATTAACCTTTTATGGGCAGCAGGCTACATCAGTAACTCAGCCTGGGCTGGACACAGCGCCTGCCATGCAGCAGGCCCTTAGAGAATGAGCATGCAGGGGTTCCGAAGGAGGAAATAGAAGGCTCCCCCTCCTTTCACTGAGATGAAACTCACCAGCCTTCAGACCCCACATCCATCACTCATCTCCATGAGCTGCCTTTGTCGCTACCAGAAGGCACAAGTTCTCAGGTACATATGTACACTGTGATGTCATAGGATAAGAGCATCAACTATTTGCCCTGGGGTCTGTTTAATTATTTTTAAAAATTAATTTTGATTATTACAGCTGATTACACCTCAGTGAGCAATGTAATTGATATTTTCTAATGTATCCCAAGGAACATTTTGTACAACACGCTTTTTGTTGTTGAAGGTTAAAGACTCCGTTATTGGTTTTTCCCTAAATATGCCCACATCATTAGTCCCTCCAGTGAGGAGGTCGCCATCTGGAAAAAGCAGCATGGAGACATTATTCAGGCACAAGTGCATGAAATTGGTGTTTTTGCATCTTCTGTCTCTCTTCTGGAAAGAAGAGGCTTGTAATTAAAGGAGTTGATATTGGAGGAAGCATTATTCATTTGGTGTTATTCCTTATCATGTCAGCTGCTGACAGCTCTATAGCACTGATAAATTGTTCCAGGGAGTGAGACATATGATATAGGATTCATAATTTTTCTTACCTATCTTCATTTTCAGCAGAAAATGTTTACTTCTTGGCAGGTGAACAACTTTGAAGCAAGGTCTATTTGATACATGCTCTTTTTTAAATAGATACTATTTCTTCTTTTCCCCTGACTCCATTTCACTTCCTTCTGGAATCAGACTATGGAGTCACCATCTCTAGCATGGCAAAGGCTGAGGGTGTTCGCTTGTTGGACAGAGGATGTGTGCTTGGGCTCCCTTGAGGTCACCAAAATTCAACTCAGGGTGTTCTGGAATCTTGTTCACCCTTGGTTTGGAGAAATTCAGGGTGCACACTCTTGCCAGCCATTTCTCTTCCTAGCAGGAGTGTGACTTGACAGGGGTGTGGAAAGTATGTGGTTAAGAAGGTTCTGTGGAACTCTGCAGAGCATGAGGATGAATAAGAGCCAGAGGAATAGGGGTGGGAGTGCAGGGCTACTTCTTGACCCTAAAAGGATAAACACAATCCTGACCTTGTGTCTTGTTGGGCAGTGTGAGCTAGACTTCACCCCACTTTTCCCCTAGAACCAACTGCCCACTGTAGATATGTAGATGCTTCCTATGTAAGGAGCCAGGTGGGTTTCACATGATAGGGAGGCCCACAGGCCACCCTTCAACCAAAATTTGGACATTGTATAGAGGAGCTCGACACCCCATGTCCACCACACTTCCATGGTTTGGGAGATGGATGGGAGAGCTTCCATTTCCTATTTTTAATGCCATTTGTCAGAAAACTGAAATAGCTCATAGAAGGAAGTTGGGGCCTATGAAAATTAGCAGAAGGGAAACTGGAAGGCACCAGAAGACTGAGGCTGACATACCGGGGTTGCTAAAATACCACAGATGAACTTTTGTAGCACTTGTACCTTTGCCCTGGCAAGGTCTAGACATTTGCCCCATGGTGACTTGGGGTTCCTCTAAAGATGGCCTCTTGCCCAGACATTGGATGCACCAGCACCCTTGTGAGACTAGCAGGGCCCATCCATAGCCATCTACTCCTTACCTGGTCACACACCAGGCCTGCTGTCTCCCAGCCACAGCCATGAAGCCATCTCTGTCCCTGGAGGAGGACAAGGTGCTGAAACCAGCAAATCAGTAACAATTCCATGAAAGGCAGCCCTTTCTGAGGTCCATAGCCAAGGGTCTGACATTTGTAAACATCCACTCTGAGCACTTCATCCATTATCTCTTTAAAACAAATCCTTGTGGAAATTTTCAAACACATACTACAGAAGAAGAAAAAATACTAACAATGGTTCCCTATGTATCTATCCATCACTTCAACAGTTGTGAACCCTTACGGCCTCCCTGTCACTACCCATTTTCAGATTGTACCCTGAATAATTCTGAAGCAGTATCCTAGACAATTGATCTTTACATGTGTAACTATTTCTGAACACTTATTTTCTCTTTAAAGAAATCATGAAAGCCAAATAAAAATTGCCGAAAAGAAAGCAAATGTGCAGAACTGGAAGGCTCTGGCAATTGTCAGGGGAGTGATCAAGCAGTTCTTGGGTCTTCTTGGCTGCCATTGTTAGGTTTGCATTGTCCCCTGCTGATGAGGGGTGATGACCTTGCTGGGGCCCACAGGTCATTGAGCCACAGAGAACCACTTGTCAGAGTTTCAGGAAGAGGGAAAACGAGGTCCTCCCATGGCAAGGCTGCCTTCCAGGTTAATGCTTTGTCTTCTCTGGGATTGTGGGAATGAATAGCACTAGAGGTGGGTAGCTCTTGAGGGGTGACAAGCCCCTGATTTCAGTACTTTGGGACTGAAAAGTGCATGATCAGGAGAACCCCAGAGGTGAAAATGGATTTTTGAAAATAGCCAGAATGGAAATGAGTGGTAGATTAGAGGGGAAGAGCCAAGAAGTCAAAACGTCACTGTGAAAATAGAGATCAGAATTCTCAGAGATGTCCTGTTATAAAAGAGAGAAAGATGAACATGTTTAAAAGCTTGCAGGAACTTTGAAAACCTGAAATTCAGATCACCTGCTGTATATTTTTACATTAGAGTGTAATAAATGCAAGATAATGTTTGTGGGGTAGAGAGAGTAGGGGCTTCTGTAAGAGATGAATGTAACTTTAAAAGAGATGTTTGGGATCTGGTGGCCTGAATTAGTGACCCAGAACGCCTGAATACATGGACTGTATAAGAAATTGCAATTCTGTACTCTTGGAACATTCTGTTCTGTTTAATGTAGGAAAAGTTATGGGAACAAATAATTAAATAGAATAAAACCACCCAGAAGCAAAAAAAAAAAAAAAATTGTACTTGGAAAGTATAAATTGCTTTACTGGTGTGAGTGCTATTACTAAGACCTTCTGCTAACTGGGATCTTGATTTTCTTAATTGTGGTGGGCAAGACTGCCAAAGATTTACTGTCCCTGGGTGCTTTTCCAGAGATAAGTGACCCCAAAGTACTGTAGCTCTTTGCAGCCTGATCTTGGAGCTCTTTCTTATGCTGTCTAAGCCAGGACTATTTCCAGAAAGGACTTCCATTATACTCTGGTTGTGGTTGGTATTCTGAGGATAGGAAGAGAAAAATAATGAAGTCCAATATTTTATTTTTAAACATTAGAAGTTTCCTTTCTCACTTGGACTAAAAGTACATGTAGCGTGTGTCAGAGTCCTCAGTCTTGCAGAGAGCTGTGTTACAGTGTCACACCCAGAATGTGAAGTGCCAGGTGATGAAGTTGGGGGGTCATGAACTGGGGACCCCTGCAGGATTGTGGAAATCTGGCCAGGTTGTAGAGGTGGGGGAGAAGGGAGAAAATTAGCTCTTTAGGTTTTCTTTCAGTGGTTTGGCCTCTTAACCAGGGCCCTTTTCTCTCATTTCCTCTCTTCCCTGAACTGACACACACATGAATACACAACATACACACACTCCCACATCCAATTCTCTAAACCCATTCTCTAAATGCCATCAGTGAGAATTGAGCTGGGAAGAGCTGGTTTGAACAAGAGACTCCATACCATAACTGCTCAGGAACAGCATAGTCACATGTCACTTAAGGAAGATACATTCTCAGAAATGCATCCTTCAATCAGGTGATTTGTTGTTTGAACATCTATAATGTCTGAACATCTGTAAGTGCACTTATGCAAACCTAAATGGTATAGCTACAACACACCCAGGCTGCCTGGCAGATGTATGGCATAGCCTATTGCTCTCAGAGCCACGATGAACAAAACAACATGATTAAGTCAAGCACATGATAAAATGATACAAAGAGCAATGATAAACTTGAGGCAGATGAGGCTGCTGCTGGTATAACAGATCATACTGTTTTTTAAAAAATATTTTTTAGTTGTTGATGGACCTTTATTTATTTGTATGTGGTGCTGAGAATCGAACCCTGTGTCTCTTGCATGCTAGGTAAGTGCATTACCACTGAGTCACAACCCCAGCCCCGAGCATACTGTTTTATAGGTGATGTTTTTATCAAGTAGAAGGAATACAATCTAAAATAACTATTAAAAGTAGATTATGGTAAATACATAAATGAGCTACATAGTTGTTTATAATCACTACGGAGCATTACATACTGTACATACAGTTGGTTTGTTTACATCACTAACATGAACAATGTGTGGGTTGTGACACTAGGTCAGCTATGGTGTCAATGGGTGATGGTAATTATTCAGCTCCTGAATGATCTTATGGAAGCAACGTAGTATGTGTGGTCTGTTATTGGTCAGAATGCTGTCATGCCACGTGTGACTGTAGTTACTCACAGCAGAGGTTTTGTAAAAGTAGCAGCAACCATCACAGTGTTAGTATCCACAACAGGGGGTAGGACAGCATCAGACTGATGGAAGACAGTGGGCATTCTTTTTCCATTTTAAGCAAGTCTTAAATGTCACTAGTCTATCATAAACCCCTGTTACAGGAGTTTGAAAAATAGATGTAAATGAACAAAGCAAACACTGATACCTTTAATGATGTTTCTTTACCAAGTGCATCATTTGTGAGACATCTTTATCTTCATAATAGAAGGATAATTAACATCACTAATTATCTAATTAAGTTCATTAGGCATCCACCAACAGTGCACCGTGAAGTTGACATTATGTTCTACTGTCAACAAATGCTTTTGATTTCTTAGGAAGTAATTAAAATGTAAATTAGCATGCGATTATATGCACAGGGGAAGTTTTGAATCAGATATTCATTTCAAAACTGCTTAGAGCAACATAGATTTTTTTTCTTCTTCTTCAATAAAAGCAGTCATTTTACTATTAGCGGTGTATATTAAAGTTGCCATTTGGCTGTTCAACGTTTGAATAAGAGCAAGATTTTCTATTACATGACACGGAGCATTGAGCTGATATATTTGTTGTTGTGCTTTGTGTTTTTTTCTTATTTGATCATTTTATTTAATATGTTTGTTTATGGTGTGTCCTTTGTGTTCAAAAGAGAATACACTAATTTTTTTTCTTCTGAAAAATTCCCGTAAATTTAAAATCTCTAGCCAAGCTTGCACTTTAAAGATGTTTTAGGAAAAATCTTTTAATGTAGCCTTCCTGCCAGTTAGGTTAGGGAATGTAATCAATGATTTGATGAGAGCAGGTTAGGTATGTCCCCCTCCTTACCCATGAGAGAAACAACTTATCAAACTTGTGGTTCAGCTGTTTTTGGTTCCAACCAAGTTTACATTTTTTTTTTCTGCTTTCTTTGGGCAGCCCCTTAGCTTCTGGTGAACCATGACATCTGGAATGAGCATACTAAATGCAGTAGCATCCTTAGGTTAAGAACTTGGAATATCACCAAGTCCCTGGATACCTATGAAAAAGAAAAAATTCCCAAGATAGAAGCCACCAAGTTGAAAGTCTCAGTGCTTTGAACAATCCTGATTGAATTCTGAAATGCCCTTCTCTTATTAAAGTGGACTGTCCAGCGCAGGGGATGCCCTCTCTTTCATCATCCCATATGAAAATATTGGCCATTTGAACATTGAGCTGATGTTATCTGACTCAAATGAAAAGGAAAATTCTTCTCTCATGACACCTGACTCCCTCAATCTCTTCTTGGATGGGTTTTCTAGGAATGATTGGTGCTGAAATGTCCCTTGCTTTGTGTAAAGATTTCAGTCAAATTCTGAGAATACACAGGCCTAGGACAGACTGTCTTTTCCCCTTGAAAGTATCAAGTCAGGGCCTGGCTATGAATAGAGCTAGCTGAACCACTAGCTGTCCATTGATGTGGGTGTAGACAGGTATCCTGATGGTCCAAGCAGATTGCATCTGGTCTCCCAGGGTGTTCAGGCAACCTGATTACACCATGGGTTAGGGTGGACCTGAGACCTCTGGCCTGCAGTGAGCTGTGGCATCACTATCCAGATCACTGACCTGCACCAGGACCAAGGTGGGGGTCTATGAGGTGGGTCCTGACCTCTGTCTGAGCTTTGTGGTAAGCTGTGAGTTGTGCTATGGTCTGCATTCATCTGAGGAAGGTCACCCTCTCATTCATCCACCCAGAAGAGCTCCTTTTGCTCATTCATGAAAATTACAATAGCCAGCCAAAAAAACCCCTAAAATTACTAAAAGAATTCCACTGTTAAAAATCAGATAATTCTGATCAGATGTGAGCAAACATTTACCTTGTCTAGCCAATAGAAATTTCTCTATAAGGTTTTTCCTTTTGAATGTTTTTTTAACTTACTATAAAATGTAGCCTGCCATGTCATAACTTAAGCTTGCAAAATCCACATGCAAAATGAATAATCAACAGCAGCAGTAATTTGCTTTATCCCATGATTACAATTTTCTATTGCTACCTGAATTCTTCCTTGCTCAGAACTTCACTAAGGGATGATGCTCACTGTAGGCTTCATCACCTGTGAGTGGCAGAAAGTCACCTCTGACTACACTTGGTCATTTGTCATCAGGAGAGCTGGGGTTAAAGCTGGTTTGCTTGAACCCATCCTAGCAAGCAGGCACTAAAGTTATGCAAGTTTCATAAATTAATGGAATATTTTCCACCTGAGGTCACCATTGCCCATTGCAAGGTGTATCATATCTAAATCATACTTTTAAAAGTACTTAGGGAAAGATGGTCAGTTCCTGCTCCAAAGACTTCTACCCAAACAGACATGCCTAGTCTGAAGACTTAACTAAATCTTCTCACCTCCTTCTGCTGGTTATTTACTGGCTCTCTTTCCTTTTTCTTCTATAGTGACTTATTTTATTAAAGTCAGGTTAATTATGTTTATTTCTATATACAATGGATATCATGGAGAAATATTTCAGTAATTTAAGATCCCAGTTTGTAGCTCAACTCCAATATTTTAATGTCCATAATAAATACTTTACCATATGTAATTCAGTGCATAAATTTATTGAGTAGACATAGCATTGCTTGCTAAGAATGTAAAGATAAATAACACATAGCCCTAATTTAAAGAATCCATGTGGTATTGTTATTTATCTACCTAGTTAGATGGCCTGCAAGAAGAGTCACAGTAGATGGGTTTCAGGAAAAAAAAAAAAAAAAGGTGGTATCTGTACAAATAATTTAATAAATAAAAGCAGATTTGAAATTAATTCAGGAATTTGACAATTTAAAGGAAAACTGGGGCAAGTCCTTTTGAAAACTAAACGTAGTCCTTTATTTGAAAGGATAATTATGCCTAGGATCTATTTAAGGTTCAGATTTGTGTTCACTGGGTTTCCTAATGAGAGGTATACCTGCAATCTGAAAACTGAATTGTGGTGAGGGCAAGATATTTTCATCCCAGGAAATGCTTTCAGTTTTTAAAAATTATGACTTATGAGGGCAACACATTTTTTTAATTTCTCTTAATTTAAATATTTAAAACTTAATATATTCATCAATGCAAAAAAAAAAAAAAAAGTCTTAGCATTCCAAAAGACAGAAGTGTCCCAAACTATATAAATGATAAAACGGCAGATGGTCGTGGAGTGGAGAATCAGTCTGGGGCCCTCCCGAGGCGCTGCTGCCATTCACAACCCGCTAGGCGCCCTGCTCGTAGCCCCGCCACCGAGGCGCCTGTCGCGTGAGTTACAGCCGCGTTCTCGCCCTGGGACCCATCTATTATGAGAAACCATTTTGGTTAATTAAAAAAGTCTTTCAAAGTCTCAGAACAGGAAGTTCAGAAATTTTCTTCTCTTTGCCATCCTTGATGGGGGTTGATGAAAACTTGGCTCGCTGGCCTGACAAAGGAGGGAGGAAGACAGATGGAAGGTGGAGGGGAGAGTGGGGGCAGAAGAAGAAAGCATTCAGGTCAGTCGTGGGTGGGCCAAGAGTGAGTGTCAGAGGTCGCTGGGCTCACCTAGCATAGCAGAACCAATGAAGAAAATGGCTTAGATCCTTGAGTAAATAGAAGGTGTAACTGAGCAAGCCAGGGTGGGACCAGTACTTGATTAGTGTGTTTCTGCATCTAGGACCCACTATAAGGATTTGGATGACAATTGAGTAAAACAGATAATGCACCTTCTGTCTGTCTGAGGGGAAACAGACTGGAAGCAAAAATAAATAGGTGAGAAAATATTAGGTAATAGGAAATAACCTGAAGGACATATATGATCTGCTGGACACTGGCTGGTCATTGCTGTAGTTTGGAAGGTGTGAGAAAGCTTCTCCGGGGAAGTGATAATGGGTTGAGAGTAAAGAAGAGCCCTGCAACTGCTGGGGATAAGAGCTTGGGAAGGACTCATCTAGGGCTATGGCTTGAGGATGGGAATGACTTCATATTCTGAGAACAGAGAGAGATCCTGTGGGCAAAGTACAGAGATCAAATGGAGGAATTTGATCTTCCCAGAGGGTAGAGGAGGGTAGTAGAAACCAGTTGCCAAGCATCATCCCAAGTTTTTCAGGGATTCAGAGAGTGTATCTATGCTTTGACTCCATCTGCTTCTCCATTTCCATTCTTCTCTAGCTCTCCATTGCTTATCTACTAAACACCCATTCCCACTCTAAGCAATTTTTCCCGCAACATTCCACATGCATTTATTGATTTCCTACCATATCCCAGGACCTTGGGTTAAGGCTAAAGGAATCTGATGAGAAAAGGTACAATCCCTAACTGTAACGCCTTCCTTCTAAGGCTTTTTAAGGAAAGTGAAATTATGATGTAATAGGAGGTTCCTAGAAGAGAAACTGTGTAAGTAGGTTTTAGAGGAGCGTGGCCTGAGATTCAGAGGGGCAGCGGGAGAAAAAACAATGTAAGGACAGATTGGTGGTGAGGAAGAGAAATAAAGGGACATTCAATCATGACCATCTGCCTTGTGGTCAGTTGATGGCTTAGAATTGCTGGACTATCATATCTGGTTTAACTTAACTTAATTTGCTGTATTTATTTGTATTCTTGAAGATTTATAGCACTTTTAAATGAGGATACATGCAATAAAGAAATGAGATCAGGAAAAAAATAATAATAAAAGAAAGTCAATTCATGGGTAACTGAGATCATAAATATTCAATCTGTAAAGATTGAGCATCAACACTGGGTTCAGCTTTCTGTATGCCATCATGGACTGGAGGCAGGAGAGTTCACATATTGATTCCTCCTGTATCAGCTGTGCTTCTTCCAAGAGGCAGGCCCTGGACTTAAGAATAGGGTTGCTAGGTGAACAAAGCAGATGGTCCCTGCCTAGTAGCTTCCTTTGCCACACCCTATCTTTATGCCATCCTCACTTTGAGTTTTTAAAGATCAGACCTAATAATGTCATGTCCCTGATCAAAACCCGTTATTGGGTCCCACGATGTCCAGGGTAGATTCAGACCCATCATCACGCAGTAAGATGCCTTGTTCAGCTGACCTTGACTATTTCCAAGTTCATTTCTTGCCACAGTCCTGCAGAGTCTTTGCTCCTATTAGACCCACTTTCCTATGTTGTAATAATGTACCCTTTGTTTCTCCCATCCCTATCTTTGGGCAAATATGGTCCTGTCTGCTTAGATTTCACTCCACTCCCCTGCCCCCCAGCTATTGGAAAAACAGGAGTACTTCAAGAACACTGTCCCTTCTGACAGCATGCCAAGTCTTCTCCAGTATGGCTATGATCCTGAGGGACTCCTCTCTATAAAAGAGTAATTTTCTTATTACCCCATGCAGAAGAGTTTCAAAGCACTGATGGGCCACCTGTGTACCCTGCTCATCTCCAAGGTGCTTGGGCCAGGACAATACCTAGACCAGGGCAGGAACTGGGACTCACTGACTGAAAAGAGACTTTGAAAATAAACCAGGCCTATCTATTTTTTATACATAATGGCTGCATCTATGAGGGCCCAACCTAAGGGAGAAGAAAGGTTTTCATTTGCCAGGTTACTTGGGAACCTCATGCAGACCAACAAGGGCCTTCTACAGTCCAGTCCTGCATGGGCCCCAAGAGTGCCAGGGTGAGCAGATGGGTGCATCATCCTGAAGAGCAGGTGGGCTGTGGGTGGCCTTAGGAAATCCCGCCATGGGCCCAGGTAGCAGCAGTGCTGTCCTCAATACTGTCCTCAGGGGTCAGGTTAAAGGTTCTATGCTGGAGGCTGGCAGTGACCAGAGGTCCTGGCCGAGGGTGTTGCTCTCCTTAAAGACTAAAGAAGGAATCTTTTCTTTTTTCTTTTTTTTCTTTTGGTACCAGGGATTGAACTCAGGAGCACTCGACCACTGAGTCACATCTGCAGCCCTATGTTATATTTAGAGACAGAGTCTCACTGAGTTGCTTAGCATTTCACTTTTGCTGAGGCTGGCTTTGAACTCTCAATCCTGCTTCAGCCTCCCGAGCCGCTGGGATTACAGGCATGTGCCACCGTGCCCAGTTAAAAAAGGAACCTTCCGGGTAAACTCCAGTCTCTGTTTACGTTCTGAGAAATGTCTGTTGCGGTATTCAGGTGCCTCAGGGCCAGGAATTATTTGGAGTGAAAGCACCTGTACATGTCGAGCATCCTTAGCCAAAAAAATCCCAATTCCAAGTTTTCCAAGGTCCAAAACCTTTTGAACACTGGCATGATGTTACTAGTGGAAGATTCCATATCTGGTTTGTGATGGGTCAAATTAGATGAAATTACCTTCAAGGTATGTGGATAAGGTATATATAAAATATAAATTATTTTAATGTTTGTATTCATGAGATAGCCCCCAAGATATCTCATTATGTATATGCAAATACTCTGAAGTCTGAAAAAATACAAAATCAGAAACACACTGATCCCAAGCATTTTGGATAAGGGGTACTGGCCCTCTATCAGTCCTCTCAGGCTGCCATAAAAAATAAAAAAATACCACCCCCTGGGCAGCTTAAATAACAGACATTTCTGTTTTCACAGTTCTGGATGATAGAGGACAAAGTGCCAGAAGCACTGGTTTGGTGTCTTTTGGAGCCCATTTTGATTCCTTCTTGGTTCATACATGGCTTCTTCTCACTACATGCCTCTGGTGCCTCTTACTTTTCCAAGGACCCCAGTCAGATTGGATTAGGGCCTGCACTAATAGCATCTATTAAGCTCAGTCACCTCCTTAACGGACCTATCTCCAAATGCAAGTCACCTTCTGAAGTGGTAGGGGTTAGGACCTCAACATATGAGCTTGTGGGGGATGGTACTGTTCATTCCCTAATAGTGTGCCTCCTGATTAGGGGGAAGATGTTTCTATGGGTGCAGATCCCAGGGTAGGTCTTCACACCTCCATCTCTCCTCTGGATGCCTTTCTATATCACTACATTTTGGCCCCAGCCTCGGAAAGTAAGACTTTACAGCATAATTTCCAAGAAAGAGTCTGAGAGAGATTCTCAGTCTGAGAGAAGAAACCAAGTTCAGGAAAGGCCAGCCTAGTGGCACCCCCATCCATCTGAGCCACACAGAGGTCCTGACACCCAAAGAGGAGGATGGCTTCCTTAAGAAGGCTGACTATCTGCAATTTTAAAACATCCATCCTCAGCCCTACCAGAGTGGGTTTTTTTTTTTTCAAGTAGTCATTCTCTGTGTACTCATGATGATTGAATTTAATAAAAACATCACAGTTCAAAAAAGACAAATTAGAAACCACTGTTCATCTTAGAAATTAATATGTGAGTGAATTTAACAAGAGATGAATTGCACTGTGGTGATCTGGTCCCTCTTCACCCACTCTGAGCCCCAGTTGTTTGTCATTATTGCTGGAAATATGATTATTACTCTGGTATTGCTTGACATTTATTAAGGATCCAGGGGCTATGTCTCCACAGCAGAGAAAAGTGCAATTATCTGGGCGCTCAAAGAAAAAGCGTCTCCTAGCCTGAGTCATCCAAACAGACGTCCCCCGGAGACCCCTGGACCACAACCACAGCTGGATGGGAGCTCAGGCTGCTCTGACACTCCGCACACAGTGTACCTTCTTCATAAGGGTCTGCTAATATCTTATGGGCACACATATGGATATTATGCATGATTTTCCAAGAAACAGCATTTTATTTAATTTTTTTCTTTTTTATTAATTGCCTCTATTATTTAACTTAACCCTGGTCTCCAGTAAGAACTTGCATTTAAAGGTAGATATGTCAGCCTTAAGTGGAAGATGCACAATACCTAAACTGTTTAGGTACAGTAGTTCTTCTTTGTCCACAGTTTTACTCTCCGCAGTTTCAGTTACTCATGATCTGAAAATTTTAAATGGAAAAATTCTAGAAATAAACATTTTGTAAATTTTAAATGCACACCATTCTAAGTATTGTGATGAAATTTTGCACCATCCTACCCTGTCCCTCCAAGATGTGAATCATCCATTAGTACAGCAAACCCATGCTCATGAGTCACTTAGGTAGCCATGTAAGTTGTATGGTTTGTTTTGTTTTGTTTTTAATTCAGGCATCATCGATCAGTCACCAGTTAGACTATCATGGTATTAGAGTATTTGTACTCATGTAACCCTTATTTTATTTAATAATTTTCCCAACACTCAAGAATAATGATCCTGGAAATTCCTATATGTCAAAGAAACACCTTAAAATGCTTTTTTCAAACAAGAAGGTAGAAGTTCTTAACAAGGAAAGAAAAATGTGTGTGCTTAAGTTACTAAGATCTATGGTAAGAACTTCTGTGAAATCATGAAGAAATAAGAAATACATGCTAATTTTGCCATCACACCTTGAACTGCATGAGTTATGGCCGTAGAACTTGATAAAAGCTTAGTTAAGATGGAAAAAAACATTAAATTATAGGATTTGATGCCATCAGAGACTTCAGGCATCCACTGGGGGGTCTTAGAATGTATTCCCTCAGATAAGGGTAATATTATAATCTCTTTCCTGGGTGTTTCACAACTGGGAAAAGACTGCATTTCAGATGGGGTTAAATGTGACATGCACATGGAAACCTTTTTGGCAGTTGGAAAATGGCTGTGTTCATATTAGTCGAGTAGNGGCGGGACTAAGGGGCAAGGACTGTCAGTCCCTGACCCTTGTTCTTCATGGAACTCAGGGTATTGTCAGTGGCCCTGTCAGTACTTATTAATCCTGATTAAATGGAGTATTTTACTCCAGACAGGAAGAGACCCAAGAAACTGGCCCAGGGTAGGAGTGCCAAAGGTCTGTGAGCCTCCTTTCAAGTTCCCAAACTATGATCATTGCCTTCTCTTATCAGCCTTGGGATCATACAATAAGCCCCTGGGGAGCTTATTGTAGGGTGGCTGGTAGGGAAATTAGTCAATATAAAGCAGAGTGCTGCCTCTGCAGGGTTTACCCTCTACCATAGGAGCCCTGGGGAGTCATGCCAGGGAAGACAAGGGCATTAATAACAATTACTGTTTACATGATAACGGCAAAACTACAGGCTTGTTTTCCTCTGTTGCCCACTGCCTCTTGACTACATGATATTATTCATCAAATTCCCCATCCTTCCATCCTGCACCAGTAGAGGAGAGGTTACCAATGAGTGACCATTGTGACCAATGAAAGCCTGCAATCCATGCCATCAGAAGTCTCCCACAGTGGCAGCCTCACTTCTGCCTGAATGAATGGAAGGTCACCCACTTAACCTGAACCTGTCTTTGGCCAAAGGAAATTACATGCTAAAGAAGTCTGGATCTGACTCTCAACAACATGGTCATTGTTTTCCTTTATGGAATTGTCCATTAATGAACATTCAGAAACTTTGAAAAATTACAAAGAAGACTGCCCAGAGTAGACCCATATATTATACATGGTTAAGTTTAAAAATCTATTCATAAAATAGAAACCAAGTTGCCAACATTACTCTTTAAATTTCCCTAAATTTTCACAATACCTTTTTTACTAGGCAATTTTCCACTAGTTTAAGGGGTTCATTATTATTTCTTTGTTAAGTACCTGATGAAGTGACTCTCTTATGTAATTTGTGGGATAAAATTGATCCAAAAATACTTGTCTGTAAACAGAAAAATTGCATTTGGCACAATGAGCTATTTTACCTACAAGAGACAGTAGGACAGTGTATACCTGAGACAATAGTGACTTCCATGTCCCATCTCAGATTCACACTGGGGCTTAAGATGAAGGACTGGGAGAATTCCCATTGTATTTTTTAAAATGTACTTTCCATTTTGAAATAACTTTCATATTCATGTTCAAAACTTTCATATTTTCCTTATCTGGTTCCCCCTGTTGTTAACATCTTCTGTGATCATCAAACAAAGCTAAAATGCAGACATTGATACATTACTATTAACTAAAGTCCAGGCTTTGTTTTTATTTCACCAGTTTTCCACTAATCCAGTATTTAATCCAGGCTACCACACTACATTTAGTTAGTCTCCTTAGTCTCCTCTATGACAGTCTCTCAGATTTTCTCTATCTTTTCATGACCTTGATAGTTTCAAGAAGACCTTGCCATTGAGTTTGTTTTATGGGTTGGATGTGAGTTGTCCCCCAAAAGCTCACGTGTGAGACAAAGCAAGAAGATTCAGAGGAGAACTGATTGGATTGTAAAAGTCTTAACCCAATCAGTGATTTAATCCCTGGCAGGGATTAACTGAGCGGTAACTGAAGTGGTAGGATGTGGCTGGAAGAGGTGGAATCGGGACGTGGTTTTGGGTGTATATTTGTATCTGGCAAGTGGACTTTCTCTCTGTTTCCTAATTACCACATAAGCTGCTTCTCTCTGCCATACTTTTCTGCCATTTTGTTCCTGACTCACCTGAAGCCCTGAGAAATAGAGCTGGCAGTCTGTGGATTGAGACCTCTGAAACTGTGAGCCCTCAAATAAAATTCTTCCTCCTCTACAGTTGTGCTAGTTGGGTCATTTAGTCACAGCAGCAAAAAAGCTGACTAAAACAGTTTGTGTAACATTTTTCTCATGGTTTACCTGGGGTCATGGAGCTTTGGACAGAAGTCCAAGCAGGTGATCATTCCCTAATCATTGCATCATATCAGAGGGCATGTGAGATTCAGGTGACATTATCCCTGGTGATGTTAACCTTCAACACATGGTGGGATCTGTCAGATTTCTTGACTGTAAAGTTACTTTTCTCCCCTTTGCTTATTTGATTCTTTGGATACAAGTCATTTAGTTCATCCTACCTTTGAATGGGGGTGAACAATTAAGCCCACATCCTGGAGAGTGCAGTATCTACATGAAGTCTATCATCAAAAATTCTTTTATAAGGAAGGTTTTTTCTCCCCTGTTTGTTATTCAATCTTTTATGCATATAAGTAGGGACTCACCATATTTACTTCAAAATTTGGGCTATAATCCATTAAGCCCATTAAGTTACTCATCTTGTTGCTCAAATTGTTCCAATTTTTTGCTCATAATATTTAACTGCTCGCCCATTTGCTTTCACTGAAACTTTCTCCATCTCTTTTTCTTGCTCATGAATGTGTTTTTTTTTAATGGGAGAGGTAGTAGATTGGTGCTACGAGGTGAACTGAGAGTCTTGTACATGCTAAATATATGTTTTACCACATAGCTATACCCCTTCATCATAAATTACTAGCAGTGAAAAATGTTTTAATGCAATTTTGTTCTAACCCTTTCTAAAAGCTATGTTGCAGTAACAAACTCTCCCAAATCTAATTGGCCTACAATTGCAAATATTTATTTCTCATCTGTGCTACAAGTGCATTGTGAATCGTCCGGGGACTGCATGTGCCTTCTAGTCAGTCAGTGACACTGGCTTATGGAACAGCCACTATCTGGAGCATTGAGTGTTTCATTGCAGAGTTTAAAAGGAGCTTAGCAAATTGTTTGTATTCCCTTAAGGCTGGACTCAGAACTGTCATCTTAGCACCAACCTTCTGAAAGGGATCTGAGCTGCTGCCCTCAGATATTGGCCTTTCTCATTTTTTGAGACTATGCATCTGTGATTACAGGACTAATGATGCTTTAAACAAACAAGTGTAATGACTGTCATCAGTGGACAGCGGGTGCTTCCTGTGGGAAAGCTGGGACAGGAGTATTACTAGCAGCTGGCCAGCCCCAGGAGTGACCCTGGAAAAGGTGGGCACCATTGATCTGTGGTCAGCTCACTTAAAAGTGACCCTCTAGGTAGGTTGTGCCCAACCCCCATTCCAAGATCAGACCTGTATCCTGAAGCCACACCCCTCCCTAAGGAGGCACTGGCAGATCAGGGCCCTAAGCACCAGCTCTGGTTCCCACTCAATTCTCCAAACAGCCTTTGGAGTCCCTTTGTTCTACTTCAAAGCTTCTCAAACTCTTTAATGCACTGGCAGTTGCTAAGCAAAGGCTATTTAATTCCAATAAGCTATGCAGAACTCTTCTCTGAATTTGTCCCTAACCAACATGCCACATTCACTGCTGTCCAGGCAGATGTGCTTCTGCCCTTGAACTGACCCATATCTCCTTCCTTCTTTCTCTACATCCTGAATATCACAATTTTCCAAGCATAAAAGGACTCAAAGGCCAGTGGGACATAATGTTTGTTAAACATTGTGGAGATGATAGGGTGGAAATATGTGTAGAGGTGATGCATACAGTGACAAGAGTCCAAATGCTCCTCTTCCACTCACTGTATTCATGAAGTCGCTTTTCCTCACTTGGCCTCATTGTCCTCTTCTATAAAACAGGACTGATAACAACAAATATTTGTAAAAGAGGTTAAATGTGACATGCACATGGAAACCTTTTTGGCAGTTGGAAAATGGCTGTGTTCATATTAGTCGAGTAGATACAATGTTGACAGAACAGATCAAGGGATCACATCCATACTCTTAAATAATCCATACTCTTAGATAACCCATTGATGTGCCCTTGGTCAGTTGTCCCTCCAGTCTTTCTAAACATTTGCCATTCTGCTCATGACCTCTGCTCAGCTCTTAGGGGAAGCTGATCTGCCTTTCTTTCCAACTCACCCTGGAAATGGAAGCCATCAGGTGTGACCCACCTCCCTCTCCAGGCACCACTAACAATCTCACCTGCATCTGCACTCATCCTTATACCTAGCCCTCCAGCCAGCAAGCAGGAGAGGCCTCTTTTCTCCATTACTCAGGTCAAACCTTACCTGAGCTGTGGACCCCCTCCTTTCTTCTCTGATCCTGGGAATACTGAATCTTCAGTGACCATTTTTCATTACATTTTTTTAGATTATTTTTTTTTAATTTTTTATTGGTTCTTTTTAGTTATACATGGAGGTAGAATCTATTTTGACATAATTATAAAAGCACGGAATATAACTTGTTTTAATTCAGTCCCCTGAACCTCCCCTTGCCCTTCTCCCACCCCTGCTCCCTTACCCCTAAGGATCTTTCTGCCGTTCACTCATTTTCTGTGTTGTTATTAGTGCATTATAATTATACATAATAGTGGGGTTTGTTGTGACGTATTCATACATGCACATAATTTGTTCCATTTCATTCCCTAGTAGTTTCCCTTTACCTCCCCTCTTCCCTCCCCCTAGTCCCCTTCTAGTCTACTAGCTTCTCTTCTATTTATTTTTGGAATTTTTAATTGGTATATGATAATTACAGATATAAGTAGGACATATTGCAGTATATTTACATATGTACATGGAGTAATTTGGTCAATTTAATTCCCTGGTACCTCTCCTTGCCCTCCCATCCTTCCTTCCCCTTGATCCCCTTCCTCTATTCTACTGTTATCCTTAATTTTTTTTCTCTTTTGCAGTATTGGGGATTGAACCCAGGACCTCACACATGCTACACAAGTGCTGTATCCCTGAGCTATGCCCCAGCACATTCCATTGCTCTTTGACCATTTCCTTTCTATGCCAAGCTTCTCTAAGCCTATTAATTTAAGTTACCCCACAGTACCTGTGTTGGATCGATTCCAGGATCCTCACTGATATCAAAATCCTCAGATGCTCAAGTGTCTTATATAAAGTGATAGGTAATTATTGCATATAACCTGTGCACATCCTTCTGTATACTTCGAACCATCTCTTGATTACTTTCAATAACACAATATAAGTGTTATGTAAATACTTCTTATACTGTATTGTTTAGGGAACAATGGTCAAAAAAAAATGTCTGGACATGTACCATACAGAAGCAACCATGGACCTAACTGCATAATACATGTAAGCAACAGTGTAACTTTTTTTAGTGGTTGAATCCTAGGATGGACTTGAGGATATGGAGGGCCTATTGAGCTGGAATCAGTCTCATCCTTTCTATTTTAGCTTATGAATCTTCTCCCACCTCCTTTTCTTCTCTCCTTTGGTCATGAACTGTCTGCCCTCATTGTCTCATTTTCTGGTTTTCAAACCTATACCTGGCCTATTGCTGTCTAATCATTCCTCTGAAATGATTCTTGGAAAAGTTATCAATGACCAGTTTCTATGGATAACTCCCCTGAACATTCTCTGGCCTCATCTCTATTGTCAAGTCTTCTCTGTGATGTTTCTCTTCTGATCTTCTTTAAGCCTGTCTAACCCTTCTCCTGGCCTAAACTTCACTAGAGTTCTCTGTACTTTCTCCCCTTAGGGTATTTTATCTTTCAGGATTTGTCTACTCCCTGAGTGCTGATGACTCACAAACTTATATTGACCTTGGATCGCTCTCTTGAGCTGTCTTCTAGAGACTACCTGCTATCTTCTTATTTCACAAACTTACTTTTGTTTTTGTATTCTCTCTTTCTTTTTCTTAGCTTCTTTAATTTTATTCATTCAGACATTTTAGAATAATTCTTGCCCTCTGATGTGGTCACCAATCCTACCAGCCTGACTTTCCATATAGTCCTTGAACTTGACTCTTCTACATTGCTGTTTCATCATGTGAACGCTCAACAAACAAACAAAAACCTAGTTCAGACTTCCACTTAAAACCTGCCTTTTAAGATTCAGGAAGAACAACATTTCATCCAAGGAGTCTTCTCTGGACTCTGACTCAGGCAAAGTTTCCCTATTCTGTGGCCCAGTGGTGGCCTTGTTGGCTCACAATTCTCTGTTTCTCTCATAAGCCCTATAAAACCATACATTGGGGTTCATTTGTGTACTCCAGTGCCTGAAAAATGTTAGGTGCTCAATGAATGTTTCCTGAACTTAACAACAGAGAGTAAAATTTAAGCCAGAAATGGAATATCCAAGCCAAAGTATAAACAACCTGCTATTATAGACAGGGTATTCATTTGGAGAGTGAAGGTGATTTATAACTGAACTCCTATAGCATTTTCCATAAATGTTAATTTCGAGGAGGCCATCTAGATTTGTTTGTTTGGTTGGTTGGTTGATAGGTTGGTTGATTGGTTTGGCAACAGATCTTATTCATGACTCCAATACTTCACACCCAAATAGTCTCTTTGGGTGCCACTTTGCAAACTGCTTTTACCTGCTTTCAATATACTGCTTCATCCTACCTTCATAACATCTCTGCAGAAAAGACAAAGGAGGTACTAGTAACCTCATTTTATAGATGACAAAATTAAATTTCAGAAAGATTAAGTGGCATGTAACATGGCTGCCCAGGGCCAAAACCCAAGGTATCTGGACTCCTCTGCCTTCTACCTCTGATGCTGTGGTTCTGCAACACTAGAACAACAGGGAAGTGTTCCATATTATCATGCCGAAGCTGGCCTGCCCCAAACTCCCTGCTCTGGGCCCACTTAACCTCCTGGGGCCATCCAAAGCCCATCCTTCTTTGGCAAGATAGCACATTTGCTGTTTGAAGGCAGCTGCTTTGTGTCCAACTGCCCTACGGGGGTTCTCTACTCCTGTTTCTTGTCTCCAAAGCATCATATTCAAAAGAAATCTGGGCTTTTGCCGTAGATGTAGAATTAGTCAAAATTTTCAGCATTTTATATCACTTGTGATGCTCATAATGATTGCTTTATTTATAAATGTGTATGAACAATGGAACAGTAATATTGAAGAAATTTTTTTGCAAAAAAAAAAAAGAAATCACTCTATTCCCATTATTACAAAACAGTAACCGAATTTCAAAAATTATATTGTTTTCATATTTTTTAGTTTTGCCAATAAACACTTTTTTAATTTTATTGAAGCATTGCATACAGAGGAAAAAGTATTCAAGTCACAAATGAGAATTTTAACCATGTAATATCTGACCACCAATTAGACTAAAAAAAAATCACATTGATACCACCCCAGAAGCATCTCTATCCCAATATTCCATTTTAATCACTAGTACCCTCTGCCCCCAAAGTAGACCTTCCACTGGCATCTAATACTATATGTTTTCCACATTTTAAATTTTATTTAAATGAAATAACATTGTATGTACTATTTTATCTGGCTTATTTTACTGTAAGTTATGTTTGCAAGATTTTTCAATGTCATTGCATAAAACAGCAAGTAACTCATTCTTGTAGTGATAAAGCAACAGTTCTCAAACTCTTTGGTCTCAGGATCTCTTTGCCCTCTCAAAAATCAGTGAGGATACCAAAATAGCTTTTGTTTATATAGATTATATCTACCATAATAGAAATTAAAATAAAACTTTAAAAATGATGCATTTTAAAATTCATTTTAACATAACAATAATAAACCAATTATGTGTAAACATTAAGAAATTTTAAATAAATATATTTTCAAAGCAAAAAAAATGTGAGAAGAGTGGCATTATATATTTTTTTGCAAATCTCTTCAATAACTGTAGGACTTAGTAGTAGACCAAAGGATTCTCATTCTGCTTCCTTATTCAAACTTCTGTAATATATCTGACCCACCTTGGTTGAAATATGTAAAATGTCTTCCACAGATATGTAGTTAGGAAAGGAAGAAGTATTTTAATAGCTTTTATTGAAAATTACATATATTATCTTTGCTACTACACCAAAACTCAACAAGTAGTCATTTCTTAAAGATACTTGAAATCTTTATTAGTGAAAATTTTTCCCTTCTGTGATATTAAATTTCTTTGAACTATCTTGCCTTTGGAATGAATATTTTAACCCATATAGTATTTGAAACATGCATTGGAACATATGTGTAACATACATTGTTCCCTGAGTTACATAATCTCCCAGTTGATTCATTTCATGATGCAATATGGAAAAATCATGCTCATGTCACCACTAATCTTTTTAGAAAAAAATTTTAGCTATTTACTGGGAAACACAAGCTCACAGAGACAGATGCAAGTTTTTCAAAATGTTAATACTTGCTTGAAAGCTCAGATTTTATCACATTTTGGATGCAAATGTTGTCACTTGTTTTACTTGAGAGAGCAGGTTTGGTTGGTTCATTTTCAAGGAAATATGTGCCAAACACTCAAGTGTTAATAACTATAATTTTGTCCACTAGCCATTCTTTTAAATAAAAATGATGTTCAATGACAGAGGCAGCTAGTTCAGCCCTTTATTTAGATATTCTTTGATTTCTTTTATCTTCATTTTATAATTTGAAGCATATGAGTCTTGTGTGTGTTGTTTTAGATTTACTTCTAAGTATTTTATTATTTGGGGGCAATTAAAAATGGTATTTTTTTATTTTAGTATCTATTACTAATATTTTTAAATATAATTGATATATGTAAACTGATATTGTACCCTATGACCTTATGTATTTTGGTAAATACCTTGAGTATATAACTTGCTGAGTTTTTGTTGTTGTTGTTTTGTTTTTATTTTGAAAATACCTTGGGAATTCAACAGTCAAGGCATCTGCAAATAGAGACTGTTTTATTTCTTTCTTTTCAATCTGAGTGGCTTTTATTTCTTTTTGCTTTGTTGCACTGCCTAGAACTTCTAGTACATTGAACAAAAGCAGTGAAAGCAGGCAACTTTTTAGTCTTAGAGGGAAAGTATTCATCATTTTATGTTAAATATAATTTTAGCTGTAGGGCCGGGCGTGGTGACTAATGCCTGTAAATCCCATTGGCTCAGGAGGCTGAGGCAGAAGGATCACAAGTTCAAAGACAGCCTCAGCAATTTAATTAGGTCCTGAGCAACTTAGGAAGAACCTGTCTCAAATTTTACAAAAGGGCTGGGGATATGGATCAATGATTTAGTGCCCCTGGATTCAATGTCTGATACCAAAGGGGGAGAAAAAAGCAATAATCAATTTTTAAATTGGATTATTTTTGAACTTGTAGGTTTATGTCTTTTGTCAATTTGGAAAGTTTTTAGCTGTTTTTTATTAAAGTAGTTTTTAAGCACCACCCTCTTTGTCTTTCTAGCTTGGATTCTGATGGCACGTATAATAGATCTTTTATTGTGGTTCCAGAGCTTCCTAAAGCTCTTGGGGCTTCTTCCCATTCTGTTTTCTCTCTGTAGCTCAGCATGTCTAATTGCTATCTTTCAGTCTTCTTGTTCACCGATTCTTTCCTCTGTCACTTGCATTCCGCTATTGAGCTCATCTATTGAGGGTTTTTCCCCTATTTGGTTGTTTTATTTTTTTAATTCTAAAGTTTGTATTTGGTTATTTGTGTGTTCTGATTTCTCTAGTGAGATTTTTTTTTCTCGAGTGATGTTCACTATTTCTTTTCATTTGCTTCAGGCATGTTTCTAATTGGTAGTGGTTGAAGCATCTTTATAATAATAGCTGCTTTAAAATCTTTGTTAAGTAATTCTTACATTTCTGCCATCTCACTGTTAGCATTGGTTAATTGTCTTCTTTTATTCAGTTTGAGATTTTCCCTGTTCTTGGTATAAATCTTTGTATAAGACTCTGGATTTTTTTCAGTTTCATAAATATTTGTATATTAAGCAGATTAATTAAACATAATTCACTTAAATGAACAATTTGGTGGCTTATAGTACATATACAGATATGTGTAATCATCACCTTAGTCAATTTTATAACATTTAACATTTTTATAACCTCAAAAAGAGACTTCCTATTTTTTAACTATCACCCTATTATCCCCCATACCCCCAGGCCTAAGCAACTACAATAGCTTTCTCTCTTTATGGATATTTCATATAAATGAAGTCAAAATATGTGGACTTTTGAGACTGACTTCTTTAATTTCGAATGATGTTTTTAAGGTTCATCAACTTGTAACAAGTTTCAAAACTTCTTTTTTTGGGCCAAATAATTGTCCATTATATACATAGACCACATTTTTGTTTATCCATTCATTAGTTGATGGGTATTTGGTTTATAATTTGGGGATGTTATGAATAATACTGCTAATTATGTACAAATTTTTGTTTGGGCATAATTTTTATCTTGGTTACACATCTAGGAGTGAAATTTCTGGGTCAGTGGTAGCTCTATGTTTACTTATTTGAAGAACCATCAGGCCATTTTCTAAAGTTCTATACCATTTTGCTTTCTCACCTTCAGTGTACAGAGCTCCAATTTATCCATGTCTTCATTAATACTTGCTATTATCTGGAGTTTTGATTCTATCCATCCTATTTAGTTGATTAGCTCATTGATCTTCTTGTGGGTATTGTTTACATTTCCCTGATGATAAATAATGCCAAGCATTGTTTCACATGCTTGTTACCAGGCAAGATTACATTAAAACACATCACATGCTTGTTACCCATTTGGATGTCTTTCTCAGAAAACTTCAGATTTTTTTGTCCATTTTAAAATAGGGTTAGTCTTCACTTTTATTATTGATATCTAAGAGTTCTTTATATAATGTTGAAGCAAATCCCTTATCAGATGTATGATTTATAAGTACAGTCATGCATCATATAATAACAGGGATTCATTCTGAGAAATCCATCATTAGGCAATTTTATTGTTGTATGAACATCAGAGTATGCTTACACAAACCTATATTGTATAGGTCAAGCACTCTATGTATGAAGACACTGCTGGCCTAATGGCTTACTTTATAGTAAATTAATTTTTTATAAGTAGAAGAAATATACATAAAATAATAATAAAAGTATAGTTTGGTAAATTCATAAACCAGTACCAGTTGTTCATTATCATCACAAAGTATAATATCTGGTACATAATTATATGTGCTATACTTTTATATTACTTAATATGACTGTCAGAGCAGTAGGCTTGTTTATACCAGCATCAACATAAACACATAAATAATGCATGCATCACATTGTGACATATGATGGCTATGATGTCACTAGATGATAGGAAGTTTTCAGTTGTATAATAATCTTATGGAAATGCTATATATTTGTCATTGGCCCAAACATCATTATTTAGGGACATGATCATGTTTTTTTTTTTTTTTTTCATTCTTTGATTTTTTTTTATTATGTGGATGATAGTATCTTTTAAAGCAAAAAAGTTTTTAGTTTGGGTGAAGTTCAATTTAGTGTGTGTGTGTGTGTGTGTGTGTGTTGCTTGTGCTTTTGGTGTCAAAACTAAATCTTATAAAACTGAGATCATGAAGAATTATTCATGAATTTCCTTATAAGAGTTTTATAGTTTTGCTCTTTCATTTGGATCTTTTTTTCATTTTGAGTTAACTTTTGTATATCATAAAGAGGGAATTAATTTCTTTTTCTTTTTCTTTTTTTTTTTTTTGGCATGAGGCTATCTAGTTTTCCAGCATTGTTTGTTAAAGAGATTGTTCCTTCCTTGTTGAATTGTTTGGATATCCTTGTAAAAACAAATATCCACCAACCATAGACATGTGGTTTACATGTCTATCTTTATGCCAGTGCCATGCTTAAATAAAATTTGAAACTAAAAAGTATGAGTGAACCTAACTCTTCTTTGTGAAGATTGTCTTGACTATTTGGGGGTCCTTTGTAATTCCGTACAACTTGATTGGTTTTTTGATTTCTAGAAATAAAAGATCTCTGAAATTTGATAGGAATTGATTTAATTCTGTAGATTGCTTTAAAAAGAACTGACATTTTAACACTATTTATCTTCTTACTCATGAGCATGAGATCTCTTTCCATTCTTTTAGGGCTTCTAAAATTTCTTTCAGCAATGTTTTGTAATTTCCAATGTACAGTTGATTAACCAGCTTGGCTATATTTGTTACCATGTATTTTATCCTTTTGGATATGATTGTAAATGAAATTGATTTCTTAATTTTCTTTTTGGATGTTTTCCATTGGCATTATATAGGAGCAAAACTGATTTATGCAGTTTGACCTTGTATATTGCAACTTTAATTCATTTATTAGTTCTAGTCATTCTTTTAGATTATTTAGGATTTTTTATATATAGGGTCATGTCATCTGTGAACAGAGATTACTTCCACTTTCCAATTTGAATGTCCTTCATTTCTTTTTCCTGCCTAATTTTCCTGTTTAGAACTTTCAGCATAATGCTAACTAGAAGTGGTAGAAGTGGATATCCTTCTCTTATTCCTGATGTTAGGGGAAAAGCATCCAGTCTTTCACCATTAAATATGATGTTATCTGTGGGGTTTGGTAAATACTATTTATAAGGCTGAGAAAATTCCCCTTTTTTCCTAGTTGGATGGCTTTTTTGGGGCGGGGTCTCTAAAGGGTTTTAGATTTTGTCAAATATTTTTATACATCTATTTATATACCTATTTTATATGTCTATTAAAATAATCATGAATTTTTATTCTAATGATGTGGGGCATTACATTATTTTCAGATGTTAAACCAACCTTATTGCCTTATTAGTATTAAATTCTATGTGGTCATGTTATATCATTATCTTTATATGTTGCTGCAATCAGTTTGCTAGTGTTTTGTCAGTGATTTTTGCATTCATATTTATAAAAAATACTGGTCTGTAGTTTTCTTCTCTTATGATGGCTTTGCCTGGTTTTTGTATCAGGGTCTTGTAAAATGTCTTGAAGTATCCTTTATAAAAAAAATCTTTGGTTTCTTTTTTGTCTTGAATTTTAAAAAATCTGTTATTAATATAGTCTCTTCAGTTTTCTTGTGGCTACTGTTTTTTTGTGACACATCTTTTTCACTTCTCATTTTGCTTTGTTTGTATCTTTCAATCCAAAATCTCCTGTAGACCAGTATTTTTAATAAATATTCACTTAGGTCTTGTTTACATTTTGTCCAATCTGACAAAATTGGATTGGGTGGTTTAAGTTATTTCTAAGTGTTTGGCATTCTGGAATATCAAACAAATAGATTATAATTTTCAACTTTCAAAAATTATTTATTATTAACATATAAAATATAGTTAGGTTTTTTAATTCAGATATCTTGCTAAATTTTTCCTAATTGTAGCAGTTATTATTGGATTTCTAAATTTTTATTTGTGCATAATATTAATTGTAATTTTATTTTTATTTATTTTTTTCAAACCATATACAATTTACTTCCTTTCTCTATGTTACCTATAGGTTTTTGTGTTTTTAATATATTCCATACTTTTATCTCAGTTTAGCAAAGTTATTTTGTGAAGTTCATTAATTCTTTGTTCAGTTGTGATCATTCTTTTAAATCCATATCTAGAGTTTTTAATTTCCATTAATTCATTTTACTGAATAAATTTTTTATTTTTTAATTTTTTATTGATTGCACATCTCCTGCAAAACTCACCATATTGCATTTTTGAAGCATATTACTTGCTTTATTTTAAGGCCCACATCTGATAACTCTTACACCCACATACATGTGTGTATGTTTTATTGTATTTTTCTGTTGGTCCTTTTTAATGGGCACATCTAGAAATTTATGTTTAACTGCTGAACATTTTCTATGAAAGTTCGGTTTTAGAGACTCTAGGTGATGTTATCTTCTCCAGAGAGGACTCTCTTTCTGGCACGTGGTTGGAATAGAGGCAGGCAGGTCACTGCACTGCCATCAGGGATTGGGCTAATTGGTTGTGGGTTTCAGGCTTGTGAAGCCTGGTCAATTTCTAGTCTTCCTTGATTCTTATGGTGTAGCCCATCAGAAATCCTACCTTAAAGTCTTTATTCTGTGGATTTCTCCAGGCTGAGACTGCTAGGGCTTTACATATCTTATCAGTCTCTCAGCCTTACTACTTGTGCATCAGCAGTTGCCTAAAAGAGGAACATCACTGGAGGCTGAGACAGGAGGAACTTAATTTCCAAGCCCTAAGCAACTCAGTTGAGACTTTCTCTAAATAAAATTTGAAAGGGGGCTGAGGATGTGGCTCAATGGTTAAGTGTCTCTGGGTTCAATTCCTGGTACCAAAACAAAAACCTAAACTCACAGGTATCATTAAGCTATGGCTTGTTTTCTCTTTTCTCCAGGATTTTGTGTCATGTATAGAGAACTACAGAAGAAAAGGACAGGAGCTATATGCATCTTTATACAAAGACCATGTACAGGTAAAAACCAGAACATATCTTTTCTCTACAGAATGCACGTCAATCTACCTTGAATCTAAAAAAAAAAAAAAAAGAATTAAAAGGGGGCTTTTAGTTTTAGATTGTATAAGACAATAATTGGTCATCAGTGATTCATTCTACTTACACGACCCATGCAATGGGCTTAAGATCTAAAGTCAGCAACTAAGGAGACTCATCTACTCATTTATGCACTCAATAAATAGGTTTTGGGAACCCAGGTGCCTCAGAATCTACTGGGAACTAGGAGTGCATTACAAAGATTTCAGGCCCAGGCCTCACCCTCAGAAAGATTCATGGTGAAGGAGAAATATACCCTGAATAACTTCACAAACCAATAGATTATCATAACTTATGGTGGGTACTTGGCAGGGAAAGCAGAGGTACAATGAGAGTCGATAACAGGGAAGGAATCTAATTTGGGCAACTCAAAGGTCTTGTCCAAGAAAGTGACCATTTAAACTGAGATCTGAAGAAGAAGGAATATTGCCAGAAGAGTGGTTTGGGCTAAGGAGAGAGCATGGGTGAAGGTCCTGAGGCAGGAAGGAGCTGGATGCCATTGATTAACTAGAAGTAGCTGGGAGGACCAGGGTTAAGCAGGGACGATGAAGGACTAGGGCCATGTTAGGGATTTTGTTTTTTTTTTTTTCCCAGATGCAATGGGTTGCTGCTAATATGGGCAGGTTTGGGTATTTTAAGCACCTATCTAGGTATGACTTTTGTGTTGACAAGGCATGCTCTTGAAGACTGTCCTCGGGATCAGCAAGCATGACTGGTTTTTCCAGCTGCACAAGTTGTTAAGTTGATATTTTTGGATTAGAAGTTTGCTATGAGCACCTACCTTACTCTAGTATTGCTATCTGCACCCTGTATAGATAGTAGGGGGTCTTGCTGGCTTCATGGGTGCTAACTGTGCCTGGACAGACCCTTATGCATTCATGTGTCATCATATGGGCTCACTGATTTTGTCTAGGGTGAGCAATGTGACTAATCAAATCAGTTTCCATTGAGGGGAAAAAAAGAATTGCTTAGAATTTCATCCTTTGTTTGGGGACATTCTTATCATACTTGAACTGTTTCTAGGCAGAGGATGTTGTATATCTAAACTTCCAAATCAGCATCTTGTCAGGAGCATGACCATTTCTGTTGGGAGAGCCTAGAAGATTTGGGTGTGGTGAGGAGAAAGGTATTCAGTGATATTTTGTGTGTTTCTGCTGAATTTGTAAAATAGCAGATTCATGTAGGGAGGATGGAACCGCAGTAGAGGTTCTAATCCCAGAAGGGAGGAATCCACCCTCCTGGAATGATGGCCTGGCTCATTTTCATTAGTGGAGCCTGACTGGGGTTTGGAAAGTACTTGAGAAATTTGTATAGTTTTACCGTTGATTAAGTATTTTTGAGAAAAATCAGCATTTTAGAGTTAATCCATGAGGATGCATTCCAAGTGTTTAAATATTTAAAACATTGTTTTGATGTTTAAAAGAATGCAGATATAATCACTGTCTGCTGGAGATAATGGGGTCTGGAGCAATCACCCCACTTTTGTAAGGGGCAGAACACTTTCCACCACAGACTTCACTCCACTTCCAGAAAAATCAAGAGTCAAATTCTGAACAGAAATCAGTCTTGTGAAATCTGCTCCATTTATTCAGGGATGCTTCTCCCAAGTGCACCCAAATAGATGCTCCCCACAAGGTTAGTGACAATGAGGTTCAGGGACCCTTGCCCACAGGGCTGTCAATAAATGGCCATGTAAAACTTCTATGTCCTGGCACTTTACCTTCCTCTGAGAGGTCACTGGACATGGCGGAAACCCACAGCTTGATAAGGTGGCTTTGCTCATTGCCCTGGAAGTTAACCCCAGCATCGTTATATTAGCAGCAAATAGCACATTCCTAGTAATTGATCTGCCACATTTCTGCTCACTCCAGAAACACTGGCAGGAATAGTTCCCTCTACACTGATTTCCCTTTGTTTTGCCCAAGTTCCATTCATCCTCTTCTCTGTGGTCCATCTACACTATCTTGTTCTTATGTCAGGGATTCATCACAATTCCCAGAAATGCCTCATCCTGCTATTGCCATCTAAAACTTTACATGTTGAAGCTCTTTGTGAGATGCCAGCCACCCCAAAAAGTGGCCTTTCTCTTAGTATGTAAGGGGCTGTTCTGCTTGATCTCATACGGGCTCTCTATGGGTCCAGGAGCTCTTGTTCAGTGTCTTGTTCAGTCTCTCTTCTCATTAAGTTTTTGTCACAACTCCTTTAGATGCAAGGATCAGAAACTAACTCTAACTGGCTTTGGGTTATTTAAAAAAAATGTTTTTATTCATGCATTATGGTTATATGTAATATTGGGTTTCCTTTTGACATAATCTTACATGTGTGGAAGCTAATTTGCTCCATTCAGTTCCCAGGGTTTCCTCTTTCCCTTTCCTTCTCCCTCCCCCTGTTCTCCTTCCTCTCCTCTACGAGTGTTCCTCCTATTTATTAATAGTTTTTAAAAGTGATTCTTTATAGATACACATTAAGGTGTTGTGTATTCATATGTGTCACATAATTTGGTCAGTTTCATTCCACAATTTCTCCCTTTTCCCATCCCTCCCGCTCCCCCTCTGGTCTCTCCCTCTGATCTCCCTTCTATTTTCATGGGGTCCCCCACCCCTTGCCTTTCTTCCCTCAGTTTGCTCTAGCTTTTACATATGAGAGAAATCATCTGATCCTTGATTTTTGAGAGTTTGAGAGTTTCCTTATTTCACTTAGCATGATGTTCTCCAGATCCATCCACTTACAAACATTTTGGATTTTTGAAGAATGCAGTTGAAGAGTGGTCTTCAAACAGAGTTATCCAAATATCATGTATTCATTCTCTCTCTCTCTCCCTCCCTCCTTCCTCCCTTCTTTCCTTTCACACACATCATACATGTTCATGTAAACTCACACCCACACCCATATGTATGAGATTGCTGATGACTTTGAGGACACATGCACATGGATGAAGGTGCAAGTGGTTCTGCTGTGAACTCATGCTCTGCTCACCAAGCCATAAATCCTGGAATAAGACAATTTTCTAATTTACACAAAGGCACTCTCATTGCTGAGCTGCATGCCCACAGGGCTGTACATGCCCAGGGCCCATTTCTCCTGATCCACACAAAGGTGTTTTCTGTGTATATTTCAGGGTGTAGGGGGAACTCCATGTGTGTGTGCATTCACCCCTCTGCTTCCTCTGCCTTGGCTCCAGAAGGCACCATACCCAATACAGGGCATGATGCTCATTAGCCTATCCTATAACCCTTTACAAATTAGCCAGACTTGGGTAAAGCATTCAACCCTGAAGCCAGGGCTGGGGTCAGCCCCACTAGTGCAGCAGAGACTTAAAGTAGGAAAAGAATGGTTTCCCAAAGGCAAATTTAAGTGTTGTTACCCAAGTGTTTCTGTTCAGTCAAAAATCATAGCCACCTCCTACATAATAGAATCACTGCCTGTGAGTCTCAGGAGTGGCATTTGGTCCATTTGTGGTTTGAACTAAGAGAGAACCATATACTGTGCAGAAACCTGGGCATTTCAGAGCACCTTTGCAGGTGAGGGAACCCAGGGCTTTTGCAATTTTGTAATCTAGCATCCTTTGTCCTGGGCTCACATGCAACTTGCTATCATGAACTTAGAAATCACTCATCTCTCAACAATTTCCCCATTGCATACCTGGCTGCTAATGTGTGTCCCATGATGAAGATTCAGGCAGCTGTGCACCTTCAGTTTTGCAATGATGGAGTAGAGAGGAACAAGACCATTTGGGGTAGAGAGGGTGTTCTTGAAAGACTAATTTGAGGCTCAGACTGGACAACCTAATGATTTGGAATTGTTCATTCTCTCTCCACGAAGCTCAACATGTTACCACAAACACAGCAATAATGTCCCATCCAGGGAATTGCAATATTTTCTCCAAACAAGCATTCATTTCATATGACCAAATGTCTCTAAAAAGCTTTGGATGGTTGTTATTTCTGGGTCTCCTTATTAACCCACCAGAATCCTCTATAAAATGCTGTGACTGTTTTGGATATGATTTTAGGCACTGTAGAGGAACAAAAATCTCGTGTTGAAATGGGATTAGCTCATTTACAGTAATAACACTGACTGCCTAAACTGGGTTAAGTACTACATTAAACTTGTGAAAATATTGTCTCATTTAATCCTTCCATAAGTCTATAGTTTTTATTATGTTAATATTATTAGCCAAATTTGACTGATGAGGAAGCTAAAGCTCCTTCAGAGTCAACTGCTGGCTAATAGCGGAAACATGATGACAAGCCAGGCTCATTGGACATCAAAGACCACGTGCTGAGCACTATCCCCCCTGCTATGTTTCTATGGGAAAGCTTCCAGCAAGTTCTGAGAATGATTTACTCATTCAAAATGTCTGATATTTGCAAGGCCTACATCCTAAAGTCTGTAAATCACTGAAGTAGTACTAGTAGAAATCATGAGTTCAGGGGCTGGGGATGTGGCTCAAGCGGTAGCGCGCTTGCCTGGCATGCGCGCGGCCCGGGTTCGATCCTCAGCACCACATACAAACAAAGATGTTGTGTCCACCAAAAACTAAAAAATAAATATTAAAAAAAAAAGAAATCATGAGTCCATAAAATGATAATCAGCCCTGCAGCAAAGGGATCTAGCTCACAGGCTCATGGGAAGACTTTGGAATATGACAGACTGGGTAAAATCTGTTTGGCCACCTGTTGGATTTTGGAGACATCGCTTCTGTTCCAGAGTTAGTATCTGCATGGGAATGATAGAAAATTTATGCTCACAGTGTTTACTAGGTAAAGAAAATGTAATCAGAAGGCCAGAGGTTCAACCTAAGGCATAATCACAAGATGTTTTTCTATTTATGTTAAATTTTGAAACCTCTACTTCCTGTTGTTAGCACTTTCTGTTTTCCGAAACATTTAAATTGAATAGGGCAAATACCATCAAGTGTTTGAATAATTACAAAAGTTCACTGTGTAGACAGTTAATTCTACTGTCCAAACTGTACAGTATGTTTCTTTGATGGATAATATATGAAACTCAATGTGGCCTGCAAATGCAATGTAGGATGTCAATTTATTTTTATCAAGACTTAAATTATACTCTAGTAGAGGTGTGACCATTAAAAACCAACAAACTGTGAAGATTTCACAGATATTAGATAAGATTATTTTCATTAATACAAAAAGCTTTTGTTTCTGTGAACATTCTAGAATCCTTGAACATTCAAAAATCATATGATATTAGGAATCAAGAGGCTTTTAGACCTCAACCAGGCTAAGCCTCTCATTAAATAGTTGGAGATCCTGAGGATCAGAGATGAGAATGGTCATGCTCAAATAATCCAACTGTCAGCAGGGCTTTTAATTCCTACTCTACCTCCAGTCTGGGTGGACAGGAAGAAGTATTTTCAGCATCATTTTGGAAGGATAGAGATTATGGATAGATAGAAAATTTCTGTCCATTCTGAAGGGTAGAGGCTGTGATGAAATCCTACACCTAATTTTTACAAAGCAGCTGACTAATCCACTCTGATAAGTAGCTTCAGGGACTTCAGGACCTGTTGCTTTCTGTCCAGGGCCAGCAGTCTAATGGTTCTGAGGGTGAATAGACAGTTTTCTCCTTCCTCTACTGGGATTAAATAATCTCAAAGCTGAGAAATGCTCAATGACAAAGTACTTGTGCTGCAGACAATGGCTACCACCTGGCTCTTTCCAGACATTAGTATTTTCCTTCTCCTGGTTTGGTCCTGGATCCAGAAAGAGCACTGCACAATCGTGAGAGTGTTCAGAGCTACCTAGATGTGCAGCTCCTTCAAACATTTATGAGGGACTTGGTCAGTTCACCTTTGGAGGTTTGAGGCCATGCCTCTAAGGAAAATGTGTCCAGGGGTGATGTCATATTTCTGCTTCCCAGAGGCGGAGATGTTGCAACATCAAGGCAGCCAATGCCTGGGCCAGGATCCGGGAGCAGCTTTTTGGGGAGCTGGGCCTGTGGGGACAGATGGCAGAAACCACATTCTGCTCCCGGTGGGAACTGGACTGGAGAGAAGGACCAGCTCGCATGAAGAAACGCATCAGACGCTTGTCTCCGTGGGAGATCAGGAGCCCAGAAAAGTGCAAGGTAGGCATTGGGTATAGCGGGATGGTGATGTTTCCAGATGGTAAACAGAAAGGGAAGCGGCTCTGTAGCTTTCCTGTCTAATGTTCTCTTCAGATAAGAGCAAGAATGTAAATGTAGAAGGTTGCATAACTTATTCTTGATGTCATTTAATAGAAGAAAATAAACACTAATCATCCCAGGTACATAGAAGCAATGCTATAACTATAACCAGAAAGGAAAATTGAATGGATAAATGAGTGAGTGGATGGATGGCAGAGTGTTCATACCTGTGCCCTTGATCCTGTACCATACTACAGTCCACAGAAGTCCAGGGAAGTAATCTGGATACTAATGTCTGGAAAGAGCCAGGTGGTAGCCATTGTCTGCAGCTCAAGTTCTTTTGAGCATTTAGAACCTGCACTGCTGTGCACATTATTTATTGCACTAGCAAATTCTGTAACAAATTTTACAGTGAAAATCTTTTGAACTCAGCGAATTCTGCAAACTCAAGCTAGTGGCTCCCTTAATCCACATGGTACTGAAGTTGTCTTGATTTTCCTGGCAGCAGAATCCAGGCAGTGCCTGGGAGTTTGCTCTAATGAAGCTCATAACATCATCAAGCTCACGTTTTGTTGTTGTTGTTATTTTTGCCTTTTGAGGGCTGGGTAGACAGTTGGATCCATCTGATAGTGGTAGAAAGACCTGTTAATAACTTTTCATGTTCTAATTGAACAAGCATAATTTAAAATATCCTAAAAGGCAGCCTTCCAAGCACTGGGATGCTGGATATTTTCTTCTACGTTCATCCCAAGATATGACATTGACTGTGTTCTCTGGTCTATAACCCCAGTATCTTTTATCCATGTAAAACCTAAAAAGAAAATTACATTTCATTTATTCAATAGACAGTTGAGGTTGTTTTTTTTTAAATTGTTGTCAATACATGTCTGGAAGTGTGCAGTATTTTTTCCTCAATATATTTCTTAGGAATTGGAGGTAGCGAAAATAATTAGCTTGCTCATTGTGGATGGCAGTGCCCAAGGTTGGCTCTGAAACTGGTCACTCAGGCTGTCCAGCCCCAGATCTTCTTCCTGTCCCCTCTACAGAGGGGTCTGCACACAGACAAATCCAGCATGCTATCTAACCTCATCTTGGCACCATCTTTGGGAATTACTGTAAATCCTACTTAATGGAAGGTTGTGGGTTTTCTTCCCTTTGACTCAGGAATATTAATATTTACATGTTACTATGTCCTTTAGGATTTAGCATTTCCCTCCCCTTGCATCTGAGTCTTAGTAATTAAAGAGGAGAGCATAAACCCAGCATACAGGACTTAATTTCTTTTTCTCTGGTCTCATTTCAGGAAGGCCAAGACAGAAAGGGTGATATTTCTCAAACCAGTGCTGAAAAACAAGGTATTGAGTTTATTTTTTCTATTGTTCCTTTTAATAATTAAACTAATTTTTAATCTAATATCTTGCTTAATAGATTAATATTTTAGAGAATAAAATACTGTAGGGCTAGAATAGACAACGTTAAGATCTTACTATTGTGTTTCAGAATAAACAGGACCTTATTCTAGACCAGGACACTCTATTAGGGGAGGAAGTTTATATTAAGTTTTGGAAAAAAAAAAATATATATATATATATATATATATATATATATATATTGCAGCGGGGCGGTGGTGGGAGTTGAGCTGTCCTCTCAATATCCTGTATCTGGGATATATTAAAAGTGTCCCCATACAATTAAAACACATGCTTAAAAAGTGACCAAAATTGGGCTGGGGATGTGGCTCAAGCGGTAGCGCACTCTCCTGGCATGCATGCGGCCCGGGTTTGATCCTCAGCACCACATACAAACAAAGATATTGTGTCCGCTGAAAACTAAAAAAATAAATAAATATTAAAATTCTCTCTCTCTCTCTCTCTCAAAAAAAAATGACCAAAATCACAGGAGGAAAATAATAAGATGGCTCAGAATAAAAATGGCTGAGATAGATATTTAATACTTTTTACACTGAGCTCTCTGATTATGAAAATGACAGATATAATAGTCATTATTATTTCCTTGATTTAAAGAAAATGCTTGGAATCATTTTTGATGTTAATGCTTCTTCTTTACTTGTTCAAGTCTCATGGAGAAATTTGGTTGAGTTTATTTGCTAAAAATGAAACATTTATCTTCAAAGGTCATTTTGGCACAAACACATCTGAACACCTACACTGTACTTCATGAACTATATTTCAAAATTTCTGTTTTTCCCCAAAGACAGCCCTTTGGTTCCAACATTCCCAGTCTGTAAACTTCATTGCATCCTAGGCTACAACCAATGTCTATTCCTCAGCCCAATGACAACTTCTTGGCACTAATCAGGCTTGATCATTTACTGCCTGAGTAGCAGGTTTTGCACTGAGCTTCCTGCTTGCCAGTCTGCAGGAATACAATCCGAGAAGTGAAAATCTTGGGCTCTTATTCCGAGTTGCTTTGGGAGTCCTACTGTGACACAAGATATGTATGACATTGAAATACATATTTGTTTCTTTTTGCTGTACCCTAGGCTCCACAACTCCTACATCAGTGAAACAATCACTTGTTCTACCTCTTTGAGACGGGGACTAGAGAGAGTGCAGTGGAGGGGAGCATGTGCTAGCTTTATGTGACCTATGGCCATGGGCTGTTTCACCCTCTGCTTCCTAAAATGCAGAATACCTGGGCACCTGTGACTCTGGGTCTCTGTGGTATTTTCAGCATGGACCCTAGACTGGGAGCTCAGCCAAGAGAGGAGAAGGGTCTGTGGTTCTCCATCATACCTTTCCAGAATGTTCCTTATGGGAACATTCTCCCTGCATTAAGCAAAGTCTATGATGGCTATCACTGTGAGCAGCAGACACTTGTTGCATTCATCCAGATGTGAGACTGCCAGGTGGTGGAGATCAAAGAGCTCAGCTTCTTGGCATAAAGAAAATGGCCCATGGCTTTGCAATCATGAGCAATGTGTCTGCTTTAGGGACATTCAGGACATGTGGGTGGAGGAAGAATAAGATCCAGTAATCTAGGTAGTTATATGCTTGGCATAGACTCAAATGTCTCTGCCCTTGGAAAATAAATCTAGACAGGGACACAAATTTGTGCAGTAGAGTATATTCCTGGTAGTGCAGGTGTAAAAACCATCTGTATCTCTAAAAATCAGGAGATGGGTTAGTTGAAATAGACACATTTTAGAATATTTCACCACCATTTAAGTTATTCCAGAAACTTTCAATGGAATGTGAAAATGCTTATGATATAATATTTTTTTTTGTTTGTTTTTCTTTTGGGCAGTGCTGGGGACCAAACCCAGAGCCTTGCACATGTTAGACAGGTATTTCACCAGGGAGGCCCATTCCCAGTCAGTCCTCGTGTATAATCTTGAAAGAAAACAAAATAGTAAAGAAAAACTGAAATGTAAAATTATTCTTTTCACACTAAAAATGGTATGTGTGTGCATGCATATGTGAATATGTACTGAAAATACATTGGAAATAAATCAACCAGTAAATTGGAAGCAAATCAATTATAAACAGTGAGACCAGTATAGAGATTGAGATCTGACTTTGATTCAGGGAGATTTGGTTCAGATTCTGCCTCTAGTTCTTAGTAGCCATATATTCTTGGACAAAGTAACTAGCCTCCTTCATTTGTAAAGTGAGGATGAAGTAGTGTCTACAACCTAGACATGATTAGACATACAAATGCCATCAGAAGCATCAGGCATCAAGAAAGAGCTCCCTGAATGGGCACTATTATTAGGGCATGGATGCAGGGCTGATATCTATTTTATTTCTCACCATCATGGCTTTTCCAATGAAAAGATGTTGCTTTAATTATTAGAAAATATCAACAACACTCTTAAGATTGAACAAAGTGAGGTTTAGAAGCAAAGCCTGGATGAACCTAGAGAGCTGCTTTACTGGTTCGTGAGTGTGAATCTTGAAATGTTTCCCCTGTGTGGACTTGAATGTGGCAGAGGGGCCAGGTCTGGGCGCACTTGGGCCTTCGGGGCTGAATCAGCTTGAAGGTGTGTTGACCACGCACAGGGTCAGGTGGGGGTATACCTTTTCAGAAGCAGTTGAAGGGCACACCACAATGTTTACTGCTGCCCTGGAGCACAGTTCCTCCCAGGGAGGCAAGCACATGCTGCCTGCCCTCCCTTGTGATGTCAAATGGCTCATTTTAAGACCATGTATCCCTTTATCCTGCTGCAGATGAGCTGACTCCAAAGGAAGCCGAGAGCGAGCCTGTCGAGGTGGCGGTAGACTGCACCCAGCTGACATTCTTCCCTGCATTGCATGAAAGTTTGCACTCAGAAGATTTCTTAGAATTATGTCGGGAAAGACAAGTTATTTTACAAGAGCTTCTTGATCAAGAAAAGGTAATACTTGCTATCAGTTAGTCTCAAAGACTAATAGACAGGAGAGAACCAAGCTCTCTTCACTAACACAGGGAGCAAGGTTTTCTATCAAGATTTATTTGACTTGCTATCAAGACTGTCAACCAGGTAATTAATGAGTGATCAGAATGGGCTCCTAAATTTGTGGGCCCAGGCAAAGGAAGCAAGTGGAAGCCTGTATACTGTGTCAAAATGTTTAAAAGGTGTAACTCAACTATCAAACTGTTAAATGAAATCTGCTCCAACTTCCTACTCTGATCTTCATAAAAACCTGGAAGGCCAGATTCAAGTCAAGAATTCTTGACCTTCTGGTAGTTCAGACCCTTTGCCCCCTGCCCAGAATATGACCACCTTGAGGGGTGCATCCCACACTTTGAAGGGTGCCTGGGTGCATGTGTTTAGACGCCCCACCTCATGTGTCCAAGCTGTCCTTATACCACATAGGCCCAAGGGTAAGCATATGTGTGGCATTGTGCAGTTTCCAAAAGATACTGAGCTGGAGTCTGCATAAGCCCAAGAGGCAGGCTAGGAAAGCTAGCAGGCAATCCAGGTAGCCTGGAGTAGGGCTAGGGTAGGCCAGTCTTGTGGGGTACAAGTATATTAATCAGGTACATTAATCAACTTTACTACAAAGAAATGTCTGAGACAAGACACTTATGATGAAGTAAAGAATTTGTTTAGGCTCATGGCTCTAGCAGTTCAACACCAAGATCTGGCAACCCCATTGATCTGGACCTCTGGTGAGGGTACCACATCATGATGGGAGTGGTCTGCTGCTGTAGGCTCAGGGACATATCTTGGGCTCACCAGATAATACAGGAAGACCTCTTTATTTTAAAGTCAACTGATTTATAACCTAATTTCATTTGAAAGCCCCTTCAGAGCAATACCCAGATTAGTGTATAATGGGATAAGCCATAGTGAGACTTTTCAGGGACATCTTTGGAATGCTACCTGGTATGTGTGGTATCCCTGGGACCCACCTTCCAGACAGCCCAGTGCCCATATGTTTCCCAGGCCAGTCTGGGGGTTCCAATTCTTACTGGGCCCTGGGGTTTCTAATCAAGGCCCAGATTGAGTACCAGCCCTGACCTCTTGTAGCCGCAGATGCCTTTGACATTTGTTCTGTGTATGAGAATCTGGACTTTACAGATTGTTCCTCCTAGTGACATTCCCTTCAGGGGTCTTGTTGAAAGGGGCCAGGGTCTGGAGCTCCCAGGTGACTGACTTTTCCCATCCCTGAGGCAGGACAGCATCACCTGGAGTAAGCTGTTCTCCCACCCTCCCCTGTCTTTCGTTTAAGCTTCAGCCTTTCTGGGCCTCCCTGTCGCACAGCGGGAAGCTGTCAGGAATGCTAGTGGGAGGTTTGCTGTGGCAGCAGGGATCCCCAGGATAAGCAGACAAGCACTTGTGGAACTCAGTGGAGAGTGGGGGTAGCAAGCTGTCCAACTGCCACTTAGCCTAGTATCCTTTCATCTGCTGGAAGGGGCTGGCCCAGGGGAACCCAAATTAGTGTTGGCTTCTGGGAACTGAAACCAGACACTGGGCTGCTGCCTAGATAAGGCCATTCTCACAGTCTGAATAGTTTGTTCTTTGCAAGAATTGTTTTGATTTGTTTCATTGGGTTGTGTTTGTTGTCTCTGGTTTCACGCTAAATTGTGGGCCTGATTTTCCTAGGACTTAGTGGAGCCAAACCACCAGGCAGGTCTGCTCTCTAGAAGCAGGTCAGGTAGGCCAGGCTCCTCAGGGTGGTGATGCCCACCATGGAGGCAGAAACCTAAGAGTCATGCCCAGGAGGGTAGCTGGGCTCAGGGGAAAGGCCACAGACTGGAGTCAGAGCCTTGTTCTGCTTTTTGTTGCTATTATTAGCAAAAATGTCAATAGGTGGATGTCACACACCCTTTATCTGTGTCTTTCTCATACACAGTCTTATCCTGACACAGCAAGGTGAGGGAGGCTCATCATTTCCGTCATACAGATGGTTATTCACTGGAGTTGCTGGCATTCCAGGCTGACCTTGGAATCATATGGTCTCACACCTCTCTTACTCTCTGTTCACGTGGGTCCCCTCTCTCTCTAATCCCCCACATCACTGTGCTTGGTATGACACACAAATTCTCCACCACTTGATCCTTCAGCAAACTTCCCATGTCTGGCTCAGAGACATTGCTCCAGGCCTCATGTGACTTTTCTAGCTAAAGCTGGTGCATGCAGACCCTTAGTGCCTCAGCAGCACAGCTTCTCTGTCTGGGACACAGAAGGACACCTGCCCTCCTGAACATGGCTTATCCCTGGTCCTCCATGACCTTAACTGTATTTCAGGACGATCTTAGCCCTGGTTTACTATGACCTTAGCCCTGGTCCACCATGGCTTTTTGTCAAGACCAGGAACTACAGAATGAGGAAAGACAAATGGATGTACTGACCTTTGAACCACAAACATATTCAAGCAAATATACAGGAAGTTTACCCAAGGCTGTGTGTGTGTGTTTGCGTGCACGCGTGTGCACACACGCATGTATATGCACACATAGAACCTTTTACACTTCAAAAGCAGGTACCACAGGCCTGTTGAGATATTTTGTAGCAAGCATCTATTGTAAACTGGGAATTCTCCTAATTCCAATATCTCCATGAGACCTTTGGACCTTGTGCTTTTTTCTAAATTTCTAACTGAAGAATGCCGTGGACAGAGTTGCAGAGTGTATCCAACCTCCCATGACAGAGTACCCAGCTCCTCTTTTCTCTGTCATCTCAGAAGTGCTTGCACTTGTGACGGGAGGCTCCAAGGGATAACCTCCTTCCAGTCAACCTGGTAGCCTATGCCTTCTGGAGGCCTCTGGAGCTAAAGCCTGCATCTGGGCCTTGGGGAAGCTGTGTCTCCAGGGGCAATCCTGTATCTCCAGGGTAGATACAGTTTAATTCATTTCTTTGTGAGAACAACAGAGTTCTAAATCACCTCCAGCAATACTTGAGACAGTAATTATTCAATTATTCTATGCCACCTGTGCATCATTCACTAATGATTCCAAGAACCACAAACACATTTCTCTCTGCAAACAGCTCCATTTAACATGAGGGTGGTTGATTTAATGCATGTTAAAGGTGGGCCTGTGTCAGTCACCATGTTCTTGGGGACAGTCCCTCACACCCCTTCATGCAGTTTTCTAGATCCATCCAGAGTTTGAACTCCAGTGGGGTTTGTTTTTGTTGTCATTCTTTGACTACATGAAAAATTAAGTGCAAGATTTTTTTTCATATACATTGTAAAATATGAGTGTGATCTTGGTAGAAATGACCAGCTCAAAGAGATATTTTTGTTCTGGAAAGCAGGGAGCTACATCTCCCACAGTTCTTCCCAGGTATTTTTAGCTGAGGCTGCTTGTAGAAGGTGAAGAAGGGCATTAACCTTGCCATGTTGAAACTTCCTGTCTGGGCGAATCACCACGACCTTCTAAAACTCACACCTGCCCATGTCATCCTACTTAAGCCTCTGTGGCATACTGTGTTCACCGGGCCATTCCTGAGGTAGCCCTGCAAATTCCCTGGACTTTCCTCCCCACCTTTATACATGTGCACGCCCACATATGTGCATGAATATATATGTATACATGCATATAGTTGTGCACATATATACATGTACAGTTGATTCATTCTGATCTCTCAAAACTGCCTATAATCTCCAAACATGTCCAGCTAGTTCTAGAGTTTTGTGCCTTGGAAAGCTCCTCTCCTGTATTTTACTTTCTTAACCCCTAATTCCAGCCTTGGGGTCACCTCCTTGGCCACTTTCTGACATTACGCTCTCCAACCTCAGGCTGTGTAAGGTACCTTCCTCTGCGTTCCCAGAATGCACTCCCTGTACTTCTCCCTCCCATGGTGTTCTGGGAGACACCCATTAGGCTAACTTGAAGGCATGTTTTATTTCACTTTGTGCCTATCAGTGGGTAGAGCACATGCTAACACATATGCTTAATGCATGTCTCCTAAATGACAGAAGAAACGGATGAGTGAATTATGAATGGTGTGCTTATATTGGATGAAATAGGATCTTTCTCAGCCTTGCTGGTGCCAATGGGTCTGTTTCTCAATCTACAGTCTTCAGATAGTTTCATCAGAATCTTCTGGAAAACCCATGAAAATGTGATTTCCAGGGCCTGTTGCGTTGAAACTACTATGAATATAGCCTGGCAATATAAATTTTATCAAGCTGTCCCAGTGATTCACATACATGCTAACTTTTTGAATAAAATCTCAAGACCCTCAAGTCCAGGTTTGCAACATTCAGAAATACCCTGCTAGAAACCCACTCTAATTTTAATCAATTGCTAATGAGCAGATTCTTAGTGAATGTGGAATATGGTAGACATTGTGCTTCCAACAGTCTTCAAGACTTGTAATGGTTTTCACATTACAATGGGACAACAAACAAGATCAAAGCCATTGCTATTTCCACATGCTCTCCCAGCATGCAGAGAAAAGTGGGCAGCTGAGCTGTTTGCAGGTTCCCTTGTGGAAGTGGCACAAGCAGGCAGGCAGGGGGCATCCCTGCTCCTTGTCTCAATCTGCAAAGATGTACTTAGATAAAGAGATCCATACACTGCATTTCTTTTCATGTTTGCTAAATTGATATACACTATATGAATAGCATCCTGTTATTGTCTTAATATGCATTTTTAAATGATTAGTATGACTAAATACTCCAGCTGAATGAGATCAAGGTAGGAAAAGTAGAGACCAGAGTTTATGGGGAGCCAACACAAATATAATTTTTTAAAGTATTTATTTTCTAGTTATAGGTGGACACAATATCTTTGTTTTATTTTTATGTGGGGCTGAGGATCAAACCCAGTGCCTCATGCATGCTAGGCGAGTGCTCTACCTCTGAGCCACAACCCCAGCCCCCACAAATGTAATTTTTATAGTCTATCCCCATTTTTAATACTTAACTTTTGTCTCAATACTCTATGTTTGTTCAACACATGAGTATACATTTGGCCCTCCAGATCTTCAGGTTTGGCATTCATGCATCTTCAGGAACCAAGTGCTAAACAAACTATTTTTAAAAATATCTTGCCAGTACTGTACAGGTCTGGCGTTTTCCTGGTCATCTTCCCCCAGACAGTATAATACAATGACTATTTACATAGCATAGACATTGATATTATAAGTCATCTAGAGATGACCAAAATATGGGGGAGGATGTACATAGGTTATATGTGCATAATATATCATTTTATTTAAGGGACTTGAGCATTTGTAGATTTTGGTAGCAGTGACAGGGAGGGAGGGTTTCTAAAATTCCTCCCCAAGAAGACCAAGGGCCAACTGTACATATTCCATATGCAAATCATGATAGGATGGACTGAGAGCAGAAGATGTAGAAGGAGGGACAGATGATACACGTGAGCAGAGCTATCTTTGCAGGATACTCACTCTGCAAACAATGAAAAAATCTCCATGAGCAGTTCTGTTGCTGTGTACCCCTAAAGACCTCTCTGGACCTCAGTTTTTCCACTTACAAAAGCAGGGTGTTGCACTAAGTTGCAGACTAATAATGCTAGAGAATACTTTAGGGAGCATCCAGTGGCCGTTGCCCTTTATGGATGTGCTCCCTGCCATCTGATTTTAGGAGAGTATGCTAGTGTGAGCCACCATTGAACATTCCAGAGGTCTGTTGCCTCACTAACTTCAGCTCTGGCACTCTAGGATTCCAGACACCAACAGGGATGTACAGCTACCTTCTTATTTATCCACCCACCAGGAATGATAATATATCATCTAGCTGATCTTAAAAAAGTTCTACTTATGAAGCAGAAGTTGCACTCCTCTGAAAGTGATCGATAGCATCATGGCATGAGGGATTTCTTAATCATGAGTAAACATAGGGATGGAGTCCTCCCAGGGCTAATTTAAATGGAAGAGCAGGTAATAGTTCACTTGGGTTCATTTTCTAAGTTTTTAAAATGCCATTTCTTTTCCAGCAGAATCAATTTTTAAGCTATTAACCCAGCCCTCACCAGACATTTTTCTTGTGGTTTGGTTTATTCTGGTTGTTACTTAAGTCTCCCCAAAGGGAAGTACCAGATCGTGGCATGTGCTCCAAGGTCCTATTGAAGGTATCATGGAGATTACATTGAGGGCCTGGTTGTCTGGAGAAGGGGAGAGGTTTTAGAAGTCCATAGGCCAGGGCTGATACCAGGGATTCACATCCTATTTTGTGAACTTGATGATGGAGTCTTCTTTGCAAAAGGTACAAGAGAAAAAGTTTAAACAGCTTGCCATAACTGTCTGTATTAAACTGTTTTGTGTTGTTATAATGAAATACTTGAGACTGGGTGACTTAATAAAAAAATAAGTTTGTTTTTGCCCATGGGTCTGAGGAGCCAAGGACCCACATATGGCAATGATCTTTTTGCTGGGAGAGTCTAATGGTGGCATAAGGCATCATGTGTTTTTGTGTGTGTTTATCTTACAACCCCTCTCCCTTTTCTTATAAAGTCACCAGTATTCAATCTCAGGGACTCCACCCTATTGAATCTGTCCAATCCTACTCACCTCCTAAAGGTTCCATCTCTAAATACTGTAATTGGATTAAATTTCCACCCCCTAACTGCCTCACTGTAGAATCAAATTTCCACACATGAATCCTTGGGGACACATTCAGACTATATCCAAACCATAGCACCCTCCTACCAGTACTGGTGGGAGTGTAAATTAGTGCCACTTTGCAGGATGGCCAATTGCAGTAGGTATCAGAATTTAAAATGCCCATACCCTGGACCAACAATTCAGCTTCTAGGAATAATTCTACAGATTTACTTGTGTATTCAAAGTGACGTATGTGGTGCAAGGATGGTCATTACAGCATTTCTTTCTATGTCAAACATTTTAAAGCAACCCAAATCAGTAGGAGATTGGTAAAAGAAGTTGCATATATCCATGCAAGGGTATAGCCTGAACATGTTCATAAAGGTGAGACAAACTTTATGAAATGATTAGGAAGGATCTCCAAGATGTGTTGTTGAGGGCCAAGGCTAGATGCAGACCAATAGTATATGAATATGTTATTCAGGTAAAAATATGTGAAAAACATGCTTTTTCATTTATAAGATCTTCAGAAGAATGTACAGCTGTACCTTGATTTTTTAAATGAGATTATGTCCCAATAAACCCTTCGTGACTTGAAAACATTCTAGGTTGAAAAGGCATCCAGTACACCTAACCTACAGAATGTCATGACTTATCAGCACAGCATGGTGTAGAGTATTGCTTGTGTCCCCTTGTGATCACAGACTGACTGGGAACTGTAGCTCCTGTCCCTGTCCAGCATTGGAAGAGAGAATCATGCTGCACATTGCTAGCCTGGGAAAATATCAAAATTCAAAGTGTGAAAGCATATTGCTTTGGCACCAGGGTAAAGTTGAAAAATCATTAGTCAAGCCATCATAAGTCAGGGGCTGTATATGCAATAAAGAGATCATGATGCTTGCCACTGGAGAATACCATAGGGAAGCTGGGGACCCCACCTGGTTGTTCAAGTCTCAAAGTTGGGCATTATTTATCCTTAGTCCTCTTCCTTTTTATTGGCTCTCCTCAGTAAGTCCCATGTCTGACTAGACCAACTTCATCTTCTTGTTTGGATCTATCTACTTCTCTCCCTCCCTCCCCACTCAGCCACCTGATCTCAGTGTTCAGTCTCAGGGACTCTACCCTATTGAATCTGTCCACAGATTCAAGGAGAGAGACCACATTCTCTACTTCTATTCCCAACCTTTCCAATCCATTCTTCACCCAAAAGTCAGCTTTTTTTTTTTTTAATAAATGAGCCCTCCTATGGTTTTCCATTGCAAAAAAACACATAGGAGTCACTTTCTGTGACTTTCTGAGGCATCTATGTTCCCATCATGGGGACATTCCTATTTGCCAGCCTCGTCTCAGCCAGGTTGCACTCTTTCTTTCCTGCTCCCCTGATCGTGTCCTGCCTCTAAGTTCTGAACTGGATATTTCCTTTCCCTGAGATGTTCTTCTCCTGGCTTTTCTCTGGCAGTTCCATTTCCATTCTTCAAATCTCAGGATCTGTATAAAATAGTGCTCTCTTTAAGTTTTTCTCCGCCTTATCACTATTACTCTATTTTTTCTCTCTCAGCACATATTACAGTCTGTAATAGTTTGCTGGTTGACATGTTCATCCAATATCCACTTCCCCCATTTTCAACCCCACCAGGGTGAAGCTCCTGATAGTCTTGTCCAACCAATATCTCCAAAGGCTGGCTCAGGGCCTGGCATGGAGTAGGCGCGAAGTCCATAACTGTTGCACACATAACCATCTGGATGAGTGAATGAAATTGTAAATAAGTTCATGTTGAACTCTGTGGCTTAGAAGATGGCTTGAGGACCAGCTTTTCCAATGAAGTAGTTCAGAAGAAGCCAAGAGAGCCAGCTGCTTGCAGTAGGCTTGGCTATAGAAATCGAGATTCTTGGCTGGTCCTTGTTTAGAAAAATAGCTCAGTCCTGACTCACCTTGGATCACATGGTTAATGCTTATCTTGGAACACAACCCTCAGTGAATATCTGCCTTGGGGCTTTGACCCTAACTTTAACTAAATCCATATGAGTAGGAAAACGGGTATTCAGGGCCAGCTTTCCAGGTGTCACCCTTTGTGGCCTCATCATTGCTCCTAAAAGTGAGCAAGGAGCTCAGTTTTAGTCCCAGCCTATGTCATTTGCTAAGTTTTTAGTCCATTTTGTGTTGCTATAACAAAATACCTGACACCAGGTAATATATGTTTTAAAAGAAGTTTATGTTGGCTCATGATTCTGTTGGCTGTATGGTGCCCAAGTCTAGCTTTTGGTGAGAGCCTCAAGTTAGATAGCACCACATGCTGGGAGAGAGAAAAAGGGAAATATAACATTGTGAGACAGGATGCAAGGGAACAAGCTGAGGAAACTAAACTCAATTTATAACAACCTGTTTTTTTCCAACTTAAAGACCTAATCACCTCTCTCAATGGCCCCACCACCTCAATATTGTTCTTCTGGTAAACTAAGCCTCAACATGAGTTTTTTTTGGGGGGATGTGGAAGGAACCACATTTAAACCATAACATCATGTAATTGATTTTGGTGAGATTCTTTTATTTCCTCCCCCTCCCCCTCCCCCTC